>NC_064808.1:70544247-70699625 GCF_023721935.1 Panthera uncia
CACTATGTTTTAAGAAAATAACTATAACAAATACTGTGAAGATAGTCTCTCAGGCAGGGCACAAGCAGAAGCCAGGAGACCTATTGCAAAAACAAAGGTTAAAATACAGAGGTGAGTTGGATGAGGCTGTTAGCAGTGGAGAAGGTGAGAAGCAGTAACAAGGAGCTGAATTGGGATGGCATCAACAGAAATGGCAAGGTCTGAGCTAAATGAAGATTGATAGGGCTTATTAACTGTAAATATGCAATGGGGGTGAGGGAGTATTTTATCTCAACTCTCAGTTTTTCACTCAGAGCTCTGCATCGCCCTTCATAGAAACAGGCAAGGGGGAGAAGGGCTAGTCTGAAGGAAGAACAGCTGGTTTTAATCACACTGAACATGAGAAGTTAGTGAACTCTAGCAGTGTGCAGAACTCAGAGAAGACGGTGAAAAAATATATATTTATGTAATTATGAACAGATCCAGGTGTTGTGGGACCTGAAACATCAATTCAGGGGGAGGCATCTCCAAGAAAAATGAAGGAATTCTGCATATACACAGTTCTGTTTGGGATCTTAAAAGTGACCCACAAAAATGAGAGGTACAGAAACTCAAACATCCACACAATTCCTTCAAGCAATACTGTAGAATGGTTGAAACCTTAAAGGAGTGAATTAGGACTGAATCTTACTTTGGGAGAAAATGAGAGAAGATACTCTTGAAAAGCAAAGAAGGTGGGAAAAGAACGAAATGTCACTGAATTCCAGGTTTTTAATTTCAGGAACTAGAGGTGGCTGGAATGGCCACACATTTATAAGTATCTGTATGACAAGATGCTGGGAGCCTGTCACTACAGGACACAGTGATGAGGAGGCTACTTCAGAGGACTCTGGTACAAGGGCAATGAATGATCCAGAAGCCAAAAATGTAGAGAACACTAATTTAAGAGATTTATTCACATCATTACCTGATTTTCTTGGTTCTCATAAGTATAGGCCTATCATAAACTAATTGCTACTTAATGACTGAGTATGAAAGCATACTGACTCTGTAAATACATTAATTTTTTTACCCATGAAAGGCAATTTAGCACATGTGAGACCAAGGGTCTCTAATTCTCCCAAAGACTTTTACATGCAGCTGAGTCTATGTCTTTGAGTAATTCATTTGCATTTACTCAGAGATAGCCTCTTTCTTTTTCTTTTTCTTTTTCCAGGCCAGCTTGTTTCCAGGTCACTTAGCTCAAGAAATAAGGGGTAGTAGAAAGTAGAGTCTTTCATTGTTTCTTATTTACACAATTAAACAAGCTTTATTAAAAGTAAGTTTTATTACTTTCCAAAATTTTCTAATTGTCTAAGTGTTTGGTGTAGGAAAAATCAAATATCCTAAAACTACACTTTTACTTCATTGTTTGTCTTGTGAATATTTAGTGATCTGATAACTTTACAATTTTGTCTGTGTTGTGCTTTAAGGTAGAACAACCTAATAGTTATTTTAGTATTTATGAGTCAATTAAAATATTACTGAATAATAAGGACTAAATGCAAAGTTTCATTTTTCAGATAGGATATGAATTTGAAAATAGTTTCTGTAACAAACAAACACACATACACACACACACACACACACACACACACACATTCCAAGTCTATGAGAACTGTATTTTGTCTTGCCTGAATTTTTCTAGGGAAGAAAAAAATGCTTAAGACTTATTAAACCAGAAAACTCTTTTTTTTGAGAGAGAGAGAGCGAGCACACAAGAGAGCACACAGGGGAGAAAGGCAGAGGGAAAAACAGAGAGAATCTTAAGCAGGCTCCACGTTGATTATGGAGCCCAACACCAGGCTTGATCTCACAACGCAGGGATGATGATCTGAGCTAATATCAAGAGTTGGACACCCAACCGACCAAGCCACACAGGAGCTCCAAGAAAACTCCTTTTTAAAAGACATTTCAGGGGCGCCTGTGTGGCTCAGTCGGTTGAGCATCCAACTTCGCCTCAGGTCACGATCTCACGGTTTGTGAGTTAGAGCCCCGCATCGGGCTCTGGGCTGATGGCTCAGAGCCTGGAGCCTGCTTCCAATTCTGTGTCTCCCTCTCTCTCTGCCCCTCCCCCGTTCATGCTCTGTCTCTCTCTGTCCCAAAAATAAATAAACGTTAAAAAAAATTTTTTTTAAATAAATAAATAATAAGACATTTCACTTTCCCAATTGCTTATAAAAACAATACATTATCTTAGCTTCTCTATTTTTCAAACTTGATCCCAAAATTCAGGACTAAATCAACAATTATTGTCAGAGTGTATAAAGACTCCTCTAGAAAGTAATATTTTGGTAAGTAATGTGCCCTCATCTTCCTGAGGCTAGAACTGTATTGAAATAATTCAATACCAATAATTCTTTGGTATCACCAACAGAAACTACCTATTTTTGACACTCAGATATAGAAAACAAACTTGTGATAGTAGAAGAAAGGAGTATGCCATTGAGAGGTCTTAGTGTGAATACAGGGCTCTCTACTGACTACCTGGGTGACTTTAGGCATGGCATCTTACCTTCCTGAATCCTGTTCATCCCATCGTTAAAGTAAGCAAAGTGAGAATAACTATGCCTACTTTAGAAGAGTTGAGTTCATATATGCCCAATGTTGGCACATAAGTCAATTAGCATTTTGAAACCAGTATGAATGAAATACTGAGGAAAAATTATAATGCCTTTTTTAAATTTCATAAAATTGTAGATAAAAGTAATATGAACTATTTTGTACTTTTTTCTTCATTTCTTTGTCTTCCCTCTAGGCCTGTGTTGCTAATGAAGTGTCTTCAGGACTCTGTAGGAAGGAATTGTCTTAAACATCTAGTTTATCCATTTTCTAACATTTTCCCCCATTCAGAGCTACTACTTTTTTCATGAACCAAGTAACCTTCTCACCTAACCCAAATTAAAAACTTGATCTATAATAATTATTATGCTAAAGTAGAAATGACTCATATCTTCAAATGCTATCTCTTAGCAGGTCACCAAGATGCAAACTAAATAATAAAATGAAAAATACTCGATTTCAAAAAAGAAACACTCTAGAAGTTGTTTATTCTCACAGTCTCTGCTCCCTGATCTGGCAGTCAGGCATGAACTGACTACAATCTGGTGCTCACTGTCAACACTGATATGAAACAACATCTTATTAGTAAATTAGATGATCACTTGTCATTCCTTATTTACATGCCAGGGGAAAATAAATAAATTAATAAATCCTCTTGCCAACTGAATTATGTAATTACAATACAATTAATATTAAAGTTTGGGGAATAAATACGAGCAACTCTTGGTAGACATGCAAATCAGCACTCAATATCCTAGGACCAAGTGAGTCCATTTCCCTAGAATATTAGAGTCTCATAAAAGAATGAGTCTGTTCAGAATATCTTACTGTACATATTTCTATTTTTTCTCTCCTAGTATTTCAGAAGTCTATATTTGTGGTACTTGCTCACGGATCTAAGTACAAGGAATCCACAGAGGTCTAGAAAGGCTAAAGTTATTTAGGTAAGTGGGCAAGAGAAGAAAGTGAAAGTTTTTAAAGGAAAGAAAGGGAAGATGGATTATGGGCAAAGAAATAGGTCAAGAGGAATTTTAGGAAGTTGCAATGTGTGAAATAATTTATATATGCCCGACTCAGTGGTCACAGGAGATATTCCATAAAGCTGTTGGCATTTTTCAAGATGTTTTAGAAGAACATGGGCTCTTTCATTATCATTTTATTTTTTAGACTACTTCTTTTCTTTCAAAACAATAAAACTTAATGATAAAGCAATTATAATCAAAAGTTTCACAGCATTTGTTAGAAAACATTTTCCCAAGAATATTATTCAGTTTCTGGCACTTGTAGCAATAATTAAATTACAAATGATAAATATGACATCATTGGATATGTATTTACCAAAAAGAAGTTGTTACAAAAGCAACTGTATAACTAAAGTTACAGTCTGTGGAGAGATAATATCGTATCTTCAGCCTGAAAAAATACTGAACAACAGTTTTGACCCCATTAGACAAAAATACATTCACAAGTGTAATGCTTGGAGGAAAAGTTCAAGATGTAACAGGACACTGGCATGGTTGAAGACTGTGAGAGTTGAGGGGCACCTAGGGGGCTCAGTCAGGCATCTTGACTCTTGATTTACATTCAGGTCATGATCTCACAGTTCAAGCCCTGCATTGGGCTCTGTGCTGACAGCATGGAGCCTGCTTGGGACTCTCTCTGTCTCTCTCTCTCTCTCTCTCTCTCTGTCTCTCTCTCTCTCTCTCTTTCTCTGTCTCTCAATCTCTCTCTCTAAAAATAAATAAATAAACTTAAAAAAAAAAAAGGACTGTGAGAGTTTAAACAATCACCAGTAAGGTGAAGAAATTCAATCAGTTTAACATCACCACCACCAACAAGCCTTCTATAACTTCCTCTCAATAAATAAGACAAATGATAAAGTGAACTGGAGTTTAGAAATGAGGTGTGCAGACAGCAAGAGAAAAGGGAGGAAAAGCAGTAAAAAGATTTTTTTTTAAATCTTCAAATTCCAAAACATACTTTCTAATCCTGAGAAAAGGGCATTGCTACTTTTGGATCTTGCCCCAAAACCTTCCCAGACAGTTGCAATTATCAAGATGTAACCCCACCTCTTGCCTTAAAACTCCATTTCCATCTGCATTGTCTCAGTTTTCTTTTTTCTTTTTTCTTTCCCTTTCTGTAAAATCTTTTTTTTTAATTTAAATCCAAGTGAGTTAACATATAGTGTAATAATAATTTCAGGAATAGAATTTAGTGATTCATCACTTACATATAACATCACTTACATGCTCATTCCAACAAGTGTTCTCCTTAGTGCCATTGTCCATTTAGCCCATCCCCCTGCCCAACACCCCACCAGTAGCCCTCAGTTTGTTCTGTGTATTTAAGAGTCTTTTATGGTTTGTCTCCCTCTCTGTTTTTATATTATTTTTGCTTCCCTTCCCGTATGTTCATTTATTTTGTAACTTAAATTCCACATATGAGTGAAATCATATGACATCTCTCTTTCTCTGACTGACTTATTTCATTTAGCATAATACACTCTAGTTCCATCCATGTTGTTGCAAATGGCAAGTTTTATTCTTTTTGATTGCTGAGTAGTATTCCATTGCGTGTGTATATATATATATATATATATATATATATATATATATATATACACATATATATATATATATATATATATATATATACCACATCTTTATCCATTCATCAGTTGATGGACTTTTGGCTCTTTCCATACTTTGGCTATTGTCGATAGCACTGCTACAAATATTGGAGTGCATGTGCCCCTTCGAATTAGCACTCCTGTATCCACTGGATAAATACCTAGTAGTATAATTGCTGGGTCATGGGGTAATTCTGCTTTTAATTTTTTGAGGAACCTCCATACTGTTTTCCAGAGTGGCTGTACCAGTTTGCATTCCCAGCAGCAGTGCAAAAGTGTTCCTCTTTCTCCTCATGCTCACCTGCATCTATTGTTTCCTGAGTTGTTGATTTTAGCCATTCTGATGGGTGTGAGATGGTATCTCATTGTGGTATTGATTTGCATTTCCCTGATGATGAGTGATGTTGAGTATGTTTTCATGTGCCTGTTAGCCATCTGGATGTCGTCTTTGGAGAAGTGTCTATTCATGTCTTTTGCCCATTTCTTCACTGGATTATTTGTTTTCTGGATGTTGATTTTGATAAGTTCTTTATAGATTTTGGATACTAACCCTTTTTCTGATATGTCATTTGCAAATAACTTCTCTCATTCCATTGGTTGTCTTTTAGTTTTGCTGATTGTTTCTTTTGCTGTGCAGAAGCTTTTTATCTTGATGAGGTCCCAGTAGTTCATTTTTGCTTGTGTTTCCCTTGCCTCTGGAGACATGTTGAGTAAGAAGTTGCTGCTGCCAAGGTAAAAGAGGTTTTTGCCTGCTTTCTCCTCAAGGATTTTGATGGCTTCCTGTCTTACATTTAGGTCTTTTCTCCATTTTGAGTTTATTTTTGTGTACGGTGTAAGAAAGTGGTCCAGGTTCATTCTTTTGCATGTTGCTGTCCAGTTTTCTCAGCACCACTTGCTGAAGAGACTGTCTGTATTCCATTGGAAATTCTTTCCTGTTTTGTCAAAGATTAGTTGGCCATATGTTTCTGGGTCAATTTCTGCATTTTCTATTCTGTTCCATTGTTCTGTGTGTCTGTTTTTGTGCCAGTACATACTGTCTTGATGATTACAGCTTTGTAATACAGCTTGAAGTCTGGGATTCTGATGCCTCTAGCTTTGGTTTTCTTTTTCAGGATTGTTTTGCTTATTCAGGGTCTTTTCTTGTCCCATACAGATTTTAGGATTATTTGTTCTATGTCTGTGAAGAATACTGGTGTTATTTGATAGGTATTGCATTTTTGTTGTTGTTGTTATCATTTTAAATGCTAACTTGTCTTAGTTTTATTAAGTATATATCTAGTTATCAGCTAAATTTGACTTTACTGAGTATAAACTGGCATAAACATATCACAGTTTCTTTTACATTCAGGTCATTAAAAATGGAATTTGCACTGCCTGGACCACACTCCTTCCTCCTCCATCTGCAATGGTTATTTCTTACTTTTTCCCCAAGGCCCTGACTTAATCTTTGAAAACCCTCCCTAGCAACACCTAGCCTCATAATACACATACACACACACCCTTTGCATCCCAAATCTGGGTTAGGTATCTTCCCTTGTATTCAGAATATCCCGTATCATTGCACCCTCACATATTCATAGCATTTTTCATAATACATTGTAATTGCCTGGAAATCTATATATCATGTCTCAATTTATTCTTCCTTTAAAAAAATTCTAAGATATCCAAGGACAAGGATCAATTTTTATCTTGCATCATTTTGACTAGAACCAAGCATAGTGCCTAACACACATAAGCATTTAGTAAATATTTATTGAATGAATCAATGATTGGCTTAATGAATGAATGACTGGATGAACTGCCCTGCATTTCCCTGCTCACTTCAAGAAACTATGGAGAACTATTTACAACTGGAGAAGTGACATATGTCAAATTTATCCCAAAACATTTCCTCAATACAAAAGTTTGAGAACATTCTTTTTCTACCACAGCACCGGCCATCTCAGAGCATGATTAATTTCCTGAGAGTCAGAGGTCATGAAATTTTTGAAAAGGCGGACCGAATGAGCTACCTGATCTGCTCATTGAGAATCTCTGCTGTATAGGAAAAAAATGAAGCACCCATTGTTTTCCCAGAGACAGAATGATGGACATCCATATATAAGTGGAGCTATAGTAGCTACTCTCAGACTCTGCCTGAGCAAGTCCAAATGGATCCCCAAAATCACATGATATTTTACTAAACATGGCTCTTTGCTATAGATAGCTTCCTCAATTTTAGGTTGCATTGGCAGTTATACACATTGGTTTTATTTTGTCGAAGATTTGCTTTACTTGACATTTTACTGTCCACAGGGTTCCTGTCAAAAATGTTCCTGCTACAACTATGATGTGTATTTGCATGATGGCTGAATGTTATTTTTTTGCATTTGAGAAACTAATTAAATATCCTGCTTCTCTGAATTCTGAGTAATTAATGAAGTGTGTAAGAATTAGCAGCTGGAGGTAGCACACTGTGATTTTTTTCCTCTCTCATTGTCCACAGTAAGAGCTTAAAATAAACAGGAGTCATTTATTATTTGCTTTACTTTAAGCTTTAATTTTTTTAAAATGCAAGAGGAATGGAAAGATAAAGCAACCCAGTTGTTAGTTCAGTTCCCTAGTTCAATGAGGATCAGCACTATCATGAGTGACTCCATGTTGGTGGATAACTGAATAGGTGCTATCACCAGAAAGTGCCACATCAACAGCATGTGCCATAGAGAAGTGAGAAAAGGTGTGCCTTCTTTCGCTGTGAATTTGCAACCAGAAACTGAAATTTTGTATATCTAAGTTGCTGGTTCTCAAAATTCTCTGTATGTGTGGAAAAAAGAGACACTAAAGTCAGAAAGTAAAAGCACTATCCTCAAATAGATATTTGTGGATCATTCTACCCTGTAGGAACCCTGAATTTCCAGTGTGTCCAATAGAAATCAGTGTGTTTAGTGTTATAACCCCCTTCTTCCTCTGTGCATGTACAGTTCCTACTTATTCCAATTCTCACCTCCTGTCAAGATTCCAAAGCTAGAATCCCAATCCACTCACTTTCTTAAGTGAACCAGTTCTTCCAATCTTTTTCCAAGGAGTCCCTATCCATGTTGCAAGACTTTTTACAGAAATAATTTTAATCTTGCTTCCTATGGTGGGTTAACTATTGATCTCATTCAGAAGAAGTTTTTCTCATGAATATTCTCATTCGAAAATTTCACACTAGGAAACAATTCTAAGGGAAATCATGAACAAGGCAATTTTCTATGGTCTTCTCCAAACCAGTTTCAGCATAGGAGCGTTACATTTTCCTGTTAATAATATCAATGTGTTTTGGTTCTTGTGAATTTTAATTGTTCCAAGATACTTCCATAGGAGAGAACACTAAACACTGAAATGTTTCTTTCTTCCAAATGACAGCTGCCTAATTTACCTTCTTATGTATGAGTGAAACAATATAGCAAAAAAAAAAAAAAAAAAAAAAAAAAAGTTGAGTTGAGTTGAGTTGAGGAGTGCCCAAAGATACCAGAAGTCTAATAAGACTAGGAAAGTGTTCTAATTTACACAAGGTGCCTAAACGTTTATGTTAATATTAACCTCTTAGAATAAAACCTCAACTCTGCAAATGTCACTGCTTTCTAAGGTTCAGGGAAGTTCAACACAAAAAAAGTAGATTCTCTGCAGAAATAAAAGGAATTATAAATTAACTCTGATTGAAGAACCTTTTCCCTGCCTTGAAAATTGCTGAAGCTCCTCCCTTCAAGGAACTACAGTGGGCTTCCTGTCCTTCACCTGATGTGATGTTAATTATATACCTGTCAGCCTACCTACTCTATTTAGAAGGCAAGTTGCACATTCTCCAACAACCCACCACTTAGTTCTCTTCCAATTTTTAAATAGTGCTGACTGGTACTTTTTAATTAAGATTTGACAGTTGAAATTTGCATTCCAAAAGCTTATTGAATTCTATGGAACAAGATTGCCTATTTTGTTCTACACGGGTGCATGTACATGCGTGCGTGCACACACACACTCACACACACACACACACACACACACACACACAATCCAGTCATTCTTAAGCCACTTTGTTGAATGTACAAGTAGGCTTATCCTGCCTGGGTCTTCAATAGCATAAGTTCTGCAGACTGTAGGCAATTTGGCCTTTAAACCTCTGTAAATTGGCATTTGCAATTTGATGTTCTGTGAATATAGTGCAATTTGGAATAGTAGGGAATTTGTGTGTTAAAATACTTGTTCTTGTCCTAGTCATTATTAATTTATATTAACTACAAGCGAAGAAATTAGTTGCAGCTTACTGAACTTTACGCTCATAACTCTGCAGCTAATGCTGAGATTTTGATAATGTATTAAGTGCTAGAGACTAATAACTAAATAAATAAACTAAACTTTTAATTTACAGAAGGAAACCTATACCCTTGGAAAATTATGTTAAAACCAGTTATTATTTTCAATAACTATGTTTTTAAACACCATTTCTTCTAAAAAAAGCTTACTTTATTAACATCAAAGAACTTATTTTCTAGATATTTTAATAGATAAAATCAACATCAATTTTCAAATTCACTGCTTATCATTAATGCTGACAGAAGAAATGAATTTTTCAAAGCCTATAGGATTTTTAAATATTTTCTACTATATAATTAAAAATATCATATTATATATCATAAGCATTATGCTGCTGCAAATGACAGAATTTAACATATTTTTGAGAAGCACATTTGTGCTATTTACCACAAAAGGAATTGATTTCTAAATTATATATAAATATGTAATTCTACTTACTCTTTAAGGAGTCTATGCATATAAAAATAAAGTAATTAATCAAAACAACTGATTTTGAAAAGTCATTGTGAAGTCTATTCATCTCAAATTATAGAAACTTCCTTTGGTCCCAATCTACTAGATGTCAGCAAGGGGAGGAAAGGTAATTTGGATACAGGAGGAGTCTTTGTTTCCTAAAATATCTATCAACTTCACTTAACCACATCAAGCAAAATTGTATAATATAGGTCAAGACAAGTTTCTTAGGTGCCTTTTTCTAATATAATAATTAAACCTAAGTATGTTCAACATCAAAATTTTTAACATACTACTGAATGATGAAACTCTCTAGAGCATTGTGAAAGGTTTCAAAGCCTACACAACATAATTTCAAAAAGTCCAGAAAACATTATAAAAAAATGTTGACACATGAAGAACCAGAGATATTTTACCAATTCCCTGAAGGAAAGTCAATCAACAGATGCTAACCCTGAGATAATGCAAATGGGGAATTATCAGCATACTAGCCTGCTAGGACTCTCATAACAGCATGGGCAGACTAAATAGTTTGTTTACTCACAATTCCATAGCCTAGAAGTCCAAGATCAAGGTGCTGTCAAAGTTAGTGTCTAGGCATTCTCTTCCTGGCTTGTAGATGGCTGGTTTTCACTGTGTCCCCACGTGGTTTTTCTTCTGTGTGCATGCAGAGACATAGAAATCTCTGGTATCTCTTCCTATTAATTACCAGGACACTAGTCCTATCAGAGTAGGGCCCCCACCCTTAAGATTTTGTTAAATTAATTAGTTCCCTAAAGGCCCTATTCCCAAATAAAGTCACATGGGGGAGTTAGGGTTTTGAATAGAAGGATTTTGAGGAAACTCAATTCAGTCCATAACAATTACACAAAAGCTTTAAAGCAACTATAAAAGCTATACTTCATGCAGTAAAGGAAAATACATTTGAAATAATTGGGAAAAATAGAAGTTCTTAAAAGGAATAAAAATTATTTGAAAAAGAACCAATCAGAAATTTTACACTGAAAATTACAATTTCTTACATAACAAAACAAAAAATTATAATAGTACAGGTTTAAATAACAGAATTGAAATGACAGAGGAAACTCACCATGAAATTGGAAGTAGGATAGAATTGTCCAATCTGAAGAATAGAGAAAATATTAGAAAATAAATAAAGCCAAGGAACTATAGCATTGTATCATTAATGTCCCAGAATGAAAGGAGAAATTGGTGTACATAAAAATGTGTGAATAAATAATGTTTGAAAACATTTCAAACTTAGTGAAAGATCTACATTTAAAGATTCAAGAAGCTCAACACATAGTAAGCTCAACAAGAAGTAAATTTTTCTCAGATACTTTAAATTCAAACACTGAGGGGCACATATGTGGCTCGGTCATTTAAGCATACATCTCTTGGTTTGGGCTCAGTTTGAGCACAGCATTAGGCTTTGCGCTGACAGTGCAGGGCCTGCTTGGGATTCTCTTTCTCCCTCTCTCTCTGCCTCTCCTCTGTTTGCCCACTGTCTCTCTCTCTCTCTCTCTCTCTCTCTCTCTCTCTCTCTCTCCAAATAAATAAACTTAAAAAATTTTTTAAATAAAATAAGCTTAAACACTGAAAAACAAATACAAAGACAGATATCTTGAAAGCACTTAGATAAAAGCAATATATTACATATGAGGGAAGACTACTTTAAAACTATGGATTTCTTACCAAGAACTTAGAAGTCATGTAATAACATCTTTAAAGTTCTGGGAAAAAGTTGTCAACCCAGGATTCTGTACTCAAAGATAGTATCTTTTGGGAATGAAGGAAAAAATCAAGACATCCTCGGATGACAGAAAATTAAGAGAACTTTTAACCAGTAGGCCTGCTCTGAAGGAAATATTAAAGAAAGTCCTTCAGACTGAAACTGAATGATGCAAGAGGGAAACAAAGACTATCAAAAATGAAAGGCAAGCAATAGAAATGCTTAATATCTGAATAAATATTAAAGTCTATTTTCTCCCTTTAATTTCTTTAAAATATGGATGAGTTCAGAATGTATAAATATTAACACTTTCTTGTAACATTTTTTAAGTATGTAAGGGGAATACATATGACAACTATAACATGGGGATATTAGGAAACTTACAGGTTATAAGGCATCTATAGTTTATTGATAAAATTGATAAAAATGTTAACTCTAAATAGATTGTGGAAGTTTAAACATGTATATTGTAATTCATCACTCAGTGACAAAAAATAAATATAGCCAAAACCCAACAAATAAATTAAAATGTACTAACACTCAAATTTTCAAAAAGAAGTTAGAAAAAGGAAAACAGAACCATTAAATTTGGAGAAAACAGAAAAGAAGTAAAATTTTAAATTATATCAAAAATTAAATTAGATGTAAGTGTTCTAAATAAAACAATTAAAATAGAGATTGTCAGATTGGATTAAAAACAATATCTATATCTATATATATCTTTCTTAAAGAGATAAATAATAATATAATAAAGTGAATATATCATGAAAACAATATTCAAAAGACAGTTGTAATGGCTAGATTAATATCAAATAAAGCAGACTTCAGCACAGGAATATTACCAGCAATAAAGAGGTACTTTGCATACTGATAAAGGGTTAGGTATAACAAGAAAACACAATAATCCTGAATGTATATGTACCTAACAACAGAGTTTCAAAATATATGAAGCCAAAAGAACTCAAAGGAGAAATACACACTTCTCTAGGTAATAGATACAACAAGTTGACAGAACATCAGTCAGGATAAAAACACATAAGCAGAATTATCAACCACCTTGTCCTCATTAATACTTATAAAACGTTCCACCCACAGATTATACCTTATTTTTAAGTGCACCTGGAATAGTTACCAAATCTGACAATAACTCGGGGCCATAATCCAAACCTGAACAAATTTAAAAGAATTGAAATTATGTAAAGTATATTTCTGACCATGACATAATTTATCTAGAAACAGTAACATAAAAAATATCTGAACATTTTCCAAGTAGTTAGAAATTAAAACGTACATTCCTTAAAAATCTCATGTGTCAAATAGCCTCAAAGGAAATTAGAAAATATTTTAAACTGAAAAAAAAAGAGAGAGAATAGAACATATCAAAATGGTGGGAAGCAGCCTAAGCAGTGCTTGAAGAGATATGTATAGCATTAATTGCTTGTATTAGAAAAGACAAAAGGTCTCAAATCAATAATTTAAACTTTAGAAAACAGAAGACAAATTAAATGCAAAGCAAGCAGAACTGAAATAATATATAGAAAATAATATAATTAAAAACTAAAAATAAAGAGAGAAAATCAATGAAACCAAACAATATTTTGAAGACATTGATAAAATTCATAAACCTAGAGGCTGACTGTCAAAAAAAAAAAAAAAAAAAGCAAGAAGACGCCAATTACCAAATTTAGGAATGAAAGAGGAAATGCCAAAAGACATCCCACAGACATTAAAAAGGTGATTAGGAAATACTAAGAAAAATTCCATGACTATTAATTCACATAGATAAACTGAGCCAGTTTCTTGAAGGATAAAACCTATAAAAACTTATTCAGAAAAAGATTTATAATATGAATAATACTACAGATATTAAGTAAAATGAATTTGTACTTAAAAACATTCTGACAAAGAAAATTCCTAGATGATTTTATTTGCAATTCTGCCAAACACTTAAGGAAAAAATAATACAAATTATGCCAAACTCACCCGGAAAGCAGAAAAGAGTAAAATATTTACGAATTTATTTTGTGAGGCCAGGATTTTCCTGACACCAAAATCAGCCATAACGTAACAATTAAAGTAAGTGCACCAACTACATACCCAAATCTCTCATGAATAAAAGGGCAAATTTCTTCAACCTAATATTAGCACATGATCCAACAAACAACTTTAATGTCATGACCAAATGGGGCTTTCCCAGGAAAGCGAGGTTGTTTAAAACTCAATCAATGTAACTCACCTTACAAATAAGTTAATGTATATTTATAATCATTTCATCATACAGAAATATCACTTTATGAAATCCATTCATGATAACACACACACATACACGCACCATTAGTAGAATAAGAATGGAAAGAATTTCTTTAATCTTTTAAAACACATCCTCAATAATTCAAAGTTATATGCACCCTTATGTTTATTGCATTATTTATAATATCCAAACCACAGAAGCAGCCCAAAGTGTCTACTGATAGAGGAATGGATAAAGATGGTGTGGTATGTAGGTATGTATACATATATACACATACACACACAATGGAATACACACACACACACACACACACACACACACATAATGAAATCCTGCCATTTGCAACAACATGGGTAGAAGTAGAAGGTATAATGCTAAGTGAAATGAGTCAGCCAGAGAAAGACAAATACCATATGATTTCACTCATATGTGGAATTTAAGAAACAAAACCAGCAAAAACCAAACAAATAAACAAAAAGAGAGAAACCAAAAATCAGACTGTTATCTATAGAGAACAAGCTGTTAGTTATGGGGGGTGGGGGGGTGGGTGAAACACATGATGAGGATTAAGACTGCACTTATCATGATGAGCACTGAGTAATGTATAGAATCACTGAATCACTATATTGTACACCTGAAGGTAATATAGCACTGTATGTTAACTCTACTGGAATTAAAACACACACACACACACACACACACACACACACACACACACACAACATCTAATAGCTAATATGATGTTTAATAGTTAAATGTTGAATGTTATCCCCCTAAAACAAGGAATAAGGCAAAGATACCTGGTTATCTTGTTTGTTTGTTTGTTTGTTTGTTTTGGTCTTTTGTTTTGTTTTGTTTGTTTTTGTTTTTGAGAGAGAGAGAGAGCGAGAGAGCACGTGCAGTGGGGGGACAGAAGGAGAGGGAGAGAGAATCTTAAGCAGGCTTCACACTCAGCATGAAGCCTGATGTGGGGCTCCACATGAAGCCTGGAGCCCCCATGCAGGGCTTGATCTCACAATTGTGAGATCATGACCTGAGCTGAAATCCTGAGTCAGAAGTTTAGGGACTGAGCTACCCAGATGCCCCAGCAAGGTTATCTTTTTTCATCACCTCTAGTCAACATCTCACTGAAAGTCTTAGCCATGCATGAGGACAACAAAAAGAACGAAAATGCAGGCAGTTTCCACAGGGAGAAATAAAAACATGTTTATTTATGGGTCACATGATTATTTATACAGAAAATCCCACGGAATCTACCAAAACAAACAAACAAAAAAACAAAAACCAAAAAACAAAAAACAAAAAAACCCACCTCATAGAATAATATATCTAGGTTGCAAGATTCAAGACATGTATAGTCTTTCTACATACTAGCAATAAACAATTAGAAATTGAACTTAAAGAAAGCATACCACTGAATATAGTACCAAAACAATGAAATACTTGGCTATGAAGCTAACACAATATGTGCCAGATATGAATACTAGAATCAACAAAATTATAAGACATCATATTTTTAAGATGTTAATTTCCTGTATTAGTCAGTGTTTTCCAAAGAAATCAAACCAGTAATGTGTGTGTGTGTGGGGGGGGGGGGAGAGAGAGAGAGAGAGAGAGAGAGAGAGAGAGAGAGAGAGAGAGAGACTTATTTAAAGAAGTTGACTCATGTAATTATAGAGGCTGGCAAATCGAAAATCTACAAGGTGGGTAGGTACTCTGGAGATCCAGGGAAAGTCCACTGTTGTAGTTCCAGTCCAAAGACTAAATGCTGGCAGAATTCCTTCTTGCTTAGGGGAATTCATGTTTTTGTTTTACTCAGACCTTTACTTAATCAGATGAGGCCCATCCACTTTGGGAGAACAATTTGCTTTACTCAAAGCCCACCAATTTAAATGTTAATCTCATCCAAAAACATCTTCACAGAAACATCCAAAATGATAAATTGATGATTTACAGGGGTGCCTGGGTGGCTCAGCCCATTAAGTGTCCAACTTCAGCTCAGGTCATGATTTCTCAGTTCATGGGTTTGAGCCCTGCATCTGGCTCTGTGCTGACAGCTTGGAGCCTAGAGCCTGCTTCATATTCTGTGTCTCCTTCTCTCTACCCCTCCCTGCTTACACTCTGCCTGTCTCTCTCTCTCTCTCAAAAATAAGTAAACATTAAAAGAAAATTTGTAATGATGTTTGACAAAATATCTGGACATTGTGGCCCAGCCAAGATGACATATATAATTAAGCACCACAGCCCCCAAATTGGTCTATAGATTCAAAATAATTCCAACCATTTTCCAGGGAGTCTTTTTGGGGGAGGGGCATAAAATGATTATAAAATTTATTTGGAAAAGTAAAGATCCTAGAGTAGCTAAAATAACTTTAAAAATAAATATTTTGGAAGATTTAACTACCCTATTTAAAGACTGAATATGATGATATTCAAAATTACAATAGTGTGGTATTTGCAGAAGTCTAGATACATACTGAAACAAGGCAGAACAGACTCCAGTCATAGACTCACACATATAGGGTTAATTGATTGTTAATAAAAGATGATAATTCAATGGAGACAGGATAATCTTTTTTGAGAAATTTTGCTGGACCAATTTGAGAGCTATGTGAGAAAGAAAAAAAAAGAAAGGAAGGAAGGAAGGAAGGGGAAAGAGAGAAAGAATGAAAAAAGAAAGAAAGAAAGAGAAAGAAATAAAGAGAAACAGAAGGAGGGAGGAAGGAAGGAGAGAGAAAGGGAGAGAGAGAGAAAGGAGGGGAGGGAGAGAAGGGAGAGAGATAAAGGGGGAGGGAGAAAGAGAGGAAGGAAGGGAGTGAAGGGGGGAGGGAGTGAAGGAGAGGAAGGAAGAAAGAATAAACAAAAAAGTCAATCCATACTTCTCACCTTATAAAAAAATTAACTGAACATTAATTATAGACCAAAGTCTAAAACCTAAAAATCTCAAAAATCTGGAATAAAACATAAGATAAAATACTTGTGACTTTGGATTAGGTAACTATTTCTTGGATATGATACCCAAATCACAATCCATAAAAGGAAAAGAAAATTTATAAGTTGGACTTCATCAAAATTTAAAAAGTACCTGTGAGGAACCAGAAAAGATCCCGAATAGCCAAAGCAATCTTGAAAAAGAAAACCAAAGCAGGAGGCATCCCAATCCCAGACTTCAAGCTATACTACAAAGCTGTAATCATCAAGACAGTATGGTACTCGCACAAGAACAGACACTCAGATCAATGGAACAGAATAGAGAAACCAGAATGGACCCACAAATGTATGGCCAACTAATCTTTGACAAAGTAGGAAAGAATATGCAATGGAATAAAGACAGTCTCTTCAGCAAGTGGTGCTGGGAAAACTGGACAGCAACATGCAGAAGAATGAACCTGGACCACTTTCTTACACCACACACAAAAATTAACTCAAAATGGATGAAAGACCTCAATGTAAGACAGGAAGCCATCAAAATCCTCGAGGAGAAAGCAGGAAAAAACCTCTTTGATCTTGGCCGCAGCAACTTCTTACTCAACACGTCTCCTTAAGCAAGGGAAACAAAAGCAAAAATGAACTACTGGGACCTCATCAAAATAAAAACCTTCTGCATAGCAAAGGAAACAATCAGCAAAACCAAAAAGCAACTGACGGAATGGGAGAAGATATTTGCAAATGACATATCGGACAAAGGGTTAGTATCCAAAATCTGTAAAGAACTTATCAAACTCAACACCCAAAAAACAAATAATCCAGTGAAGAAATGGGCAAAAGAAATGAATAGACACTTCTCCAAGGAAGACATCCAGATGGCCAACCGACACAGGAAAAAATGCACATCACTCATCATCAGGGAAATACAAATCAAACCCACAACGAGATACCACCTCACACCTGTCAGAATGGCTAACATGAACATCTCAGGCAACAATAGATGTTGGTGAGGATGCAGAGAAAGAGGATCTCTTTTGCATTGTTGGTGGCAATGCAAGCTGGTGCAGCCACTCTGGAAAACAGTATGGAGGTTTCTCAAAAAACTAAAAATAGAACTACCCTGCGACCCAGCAATTGCACTACTAGGCATTTATCCAAGGGATATAGGTGTGCTGTTTCGAAGGGACACATGCACCCCCATGTTTATAGCAGCACTATCAACAATAGCCAAAGTATGGAAAGAGCCCAAATGTCCATCGATGGATGATTGGATAAAGAAAATGTAGTGTATATATACACACACACACACACACACACACACACACACACACACACAATGGAGTATTACTCAGCAATCAAAAAGAATGAAATCTTGTCATTTGCAACCACGTGGATGGAACTGGAGGGTATTATGCTAAATGAAATTAGTCAGAGAAAGACAAAAATCATATGACTTCACTCATATGAGGACTTTAAGAGACAAAACAGATGAACATAAGGGAAGGCAAACAAAAATAACATAAAAACAGGGAGGAGGACAAAACAAAAGAGACTCATAAATATGAAGAACAAACTGAGGGTTGCTGGAGGGGTTGTGGGAGGGGGATGGGATAAATGGGTAAGGGGCATTAAGGAATCTACTGAAATCGTTGCTTCACTATATACTAACTAATTGGATGTAAATTTTTAAAAATAAAAAATAAAGTTAAATCAAAAATAAAAATAAAAAAAATAATAAATAAATAAATAAATAAATAAAAAGTACCTGTGAAAACATGATTAAGGAATGAAAAGGGAAGGCTAGCAAATACGAGAAAATATTCACCAAACACATACCTGATAAAGGGCTTTTACCCAGTCTCCACATCATTAAGCACTAAGGGAAGGCAACTTATTAGAATGGATAAATTAAAAAGAAAAACATGACAATACAAAATGCTGAGGAAGAATCTCTCATCATACCAGTGCGAATACAAAATGCTATAGACATTTTGGAAAACAATTTAGCATTGTCATATAATGCTAAGCCTTTTCTTGTCATATGATCCAGCAATCCCATGCTATGTATTTACATGAAAGGAATAACTTGTCTATGAATGTTTATCATGGCTTTATTCATAATGACCCCCAAATGAAAACAACCCAAAATATCCTTCATTAATAAATGGATAAAGAAAATATAGTTGAGTCATACATTCAACAACAAATAGGAAATCACTGATCTATGCCACAATAAGTATGTGTTACTATAAGTAAAAGAGGCTAGACACAAAGGGCTACATACTGCATGATTTCATCATATAATATCTGTAAAAGGCAAATTTGTAGTTACAGAAAATAAATCTGTGGTTGCCAGAGGCTGAAATTTTGGTAGTGGTTGATTTTCAAAGGTTACATCATGAGTGTTTGTGTGAGTAGTTTCACGATTGGATGAATTTGTCAAAACCACAGAACTCTTCATCAAAAAGGTAAATTTTACTCCATTAAAATAAAATGATGAGTTAAATATACTAAAATAAAAAAATAGATCAGTGATGGACTCTCCCTTTCAGATATTTCATCTTAATTAGTCTGGGTGTAATGCCCAGGCATTTAGTAGTATTTTTAGTAGTTTTTTGTTTGTTTGTTTGTTTTTTAAACTCTGTTTTCTTTTGATTTTTACAAGAATGCAAGGGAAAGTTATTATTATTTAATTTTCCTTCACAGATGCTGGATTGGGATCCCCAGAGCACATTCAGATGCCAAGAGCACAAAAATCACAGGTACAGACCAGTGATACCTTGGGGCACTAGATAGATCCTGAGCTGGAAGTCAGAGGAGCTGTGTTTGTAATTCTAGCTCTGTCACCTACTTGCTGTCTGTTCTTGGGCAAAGTAACATGTCAGCTCAGCAGCGTACTTGCTCTGTATCTAACATGAGGGGTTTGACCTAGAGAGCTCTCCACTCTCTTCCACCTCTGACATGCTACAGTACAGGAGCTCAAGATTTGAGCCCTAGATTGGCCCTTAATTTGATGTGCTTTCAAATGGTCACTTAATTCTTCTGAAGCTCAGATTCTTCATCTGTTGTATTGGAAAAGGGAAATGTGATAAAAGGACAATATAAAAGAGTGGAGGGAAAACTGCACACTTGCTCTCTCTGTGATCCCAGCATCTAGTAAAATAGCAACTTCTATTCTCTTGAAGATAATCAGTAGAAACCACTAACTACCCTCTCCACTTTTCACTGGCTTCTCCCCACAGCAGTAAGAATGATGTATCTACTTGCTAAAATGGCAAAAGACTGATAGTCATCCACATTTTTCTATTGTGGGGAGGATAAAATGCTAAAGATCAATTGTAAAGGGGACCCTTCCTCTCATGGGCTCTCTGTTCTCACCTCCATATGCCTCACTTCACCATTCTCTTCTCAGATGGTTGCTGACCCAATTCTCCCCACAGGCAGGTCTCAACTTTTAGCCTGAGGGTGAAAGTTAAGAAGTATGAGAAAGCCCATTAGAGCCACGAAACATGGTGAACAAATAACTACTTAATAGCTGGATTTCTGGGATGAGGGGAGCTCTGAATTATAGTATCTTCTAAATCCCACAGAGTAAGTAGTCCTGCTGTGGCCAATTTCCAGTTACCAAAATGATGTCACTGAATGCGGAGTTGGGAAGAGATGTATTATTGGTTCTTAGGAACCAATCCCTCTAGCACAGCACTAGCTACAGACCCAAGTCACGTAGTTCAATCAGATTTTACAAGCAATAAAGCTGATACTTGGAAATTACACTGATAACCATTTCTCACTAATCAGATTCGCAAATATGCAAAAGCTTGCAAATATCCTTTGTTTGTGAGGCTGTGTTCCTAATTGTTGCTTTGAGTACAAAATAGCACGAACCCATGTTGAGGGAACTTTAACAATATCCATGAGGAATACGTAAGTATTTATCCTTAAATAACTAAACTCCTTTACAATGGTGGAAGTTTGTTGGTCAACAGGATATTTATATATTCCAAAGTATTACAGATCATTTTTAAACTGTAAATGGAAAAATTTATCTTTAAAATGGAAATATATATATATATATATATATATATATATATATAATATACACATACATATCAGATATCACTTTAATTAACTGATCAAAATAATATTGCTAGGAATGGAAGAATCTGAAATCATAGGCCTTCTGACATGAGGCGCTGAAAAGAACACATCTACCTATATAGAATTCCTGCTAGAAGGAGATGAGAATAAATTGAATTAGTGCTTTTGATTGTATTTCAACTTTTTTAAGCCATTAAGGATTTTATTTGGACAATTGATATGACTTTTTGAATTGACTTAATGAATTAATATTAGTATTGTGGTCATGTATGAGAATATTCTTTTTTTTAAAGTGTATTGATTAATTTTGAGAAAGAGAGAATCCCCAGCAGGCTCTGTGCTGTCAGTGCAGAGCCCGACATGGGGCTCAACCCCACAAACCATGAGATCGTGACCAGAGCTGAGGTCAAGAGTTGGACGCTTCACTGACTGAGCCACCGAGGCACCCTGAGAATATTCTCCTTAGAAGATACACACGGAAATAGTTAGGTGTGAGATGTCATGTCTGCAACTTACTTTGAAGTAGTTTAGAAAAAAATAGTATGAATACATATACATAACAAAATGAATGAGAGATAAAGCAAACCTAGCAATTTATTAATAATTATTGAACCGAGGTAAAGGGAATACATACTAGTGTACATTGAACTATTCTTTTAAATGCTTTGTAACTTTGACACTTTTCAATATAATTTTTTTTCAAAATAAAAGTTGAGAAGAATATAATTAAACCTGAGATCAAATATACGTATGTACATATGCAGACGTTTGTTATAGTGCAATGAAACAAAATGGTGCAAACTCAATTTCAGGATTAGGAACGTGACTGAATGAATTATGATTTCTGTGTGATGGATACAGCAGTTCATCTGATGATACATTTTTTTATTTACTGTCATGTCCTTTAGGTGTTTGGATTTCAAATAATTTGAATTTTCTTCCTTATCTCTTTTTTCTATTTTTTTTTTTGCCTGAAATGTTTGTTTTGTTGCGAATTTAAAAATTGAAATCTATGAAATACTGCAAACTTCAAAAAATATCTTAAAACAAAAAAAAAGTGTGTTATTCATATCTATTAGATATATCAAAGTATACTTCCTGACTGAAATTTTAGATCTCTTGGAAGAAATTTTCTATAACTTCTACAGTATGAATGCTTCTCGGTATATGTATTTCTAGGAGTCTAATTTGGGTTAATTTTCCTCTCCATAGCCACAATATTTACATATTTTACATGTAAGTTTCTTATTTTTCATTACTTGCTTTCTACTTATTATATGCACCTACAACCAGGTTTTTAAATACTTGCTTTCTGGAGATATGGTGGCATTTAACTAGTGAAAATAGGATCTGGGTTTTGGTGAAATACAATTATTTTTAATAAATGTGTAAGTGAATTAAAAATTCAGAATATTTCTTACTTTTTCTTTTTATATCAATAAATTACACTTTCTTCTTTACCATATCTTTGTACATTGAATCCTAAATGCCTTTGAGAGTTACATATAAAAACAACAATTCTGAAAGTTCTTCACAGGGAGAAAATACAATGATAAATATTAACTGCATAAAAATTACACTGACTACCTTCCTTCAGCAATTCATTCGAACCCACTACATGCACACTTCCTCATTATTCTTATTAATAAGAAAGATTGCCAATTACAATTATTTTTTATTGCAAAAATACCATGAATCTGTTTTATTGCAGATTATTTTACCCAAGACATTAAACTGATACTCACAGCCCTATAGAGACTCAAGATTCTTTTTAAAAGTTTTCTCTTGCTTGTGCTCTCTCTCTCTCTTTTAAAATGTAATGAATCTGACACCAGACACTTCAAAAATCCCAGCCATAAACTGTCTTTGGTAGATCCAAGTCTGTACTTTGGAGGTGAGAATATGCCCTGACCTCTTGCTGTCTCTTGTGATAAATTGAGGACTTTGTGTACCGTACTGTTATCTTGAACACAACTCTGTTTTCAGACTTTCTAAATCCCTGGATTATTTTTAAAGCATCTGGAGGGTCAAAACTCAAAACCTTTGAAATGGTCCTCCGAGGGATAAGTCCTATATACCTTTAGTGCCTCATACAATAATCTCCCTTCTGTTCTTTGGGCTCACTAGAAATAGAATCATCATCATAATAAAGCCTCTGAGATCAGGAGGCACAATGTGGGAAGCGGGGCCATGAATGCAGAGCTCATGGGGCTCACTGACAGCTTTGATAACTCTGTTTCACTGCCCCAAGCTGCAGGATTTGCAACAACTGTTTTACTTCTGCTGGAAGCACCGAATTCCAGCCTGACTCTCAGTGGCATTTTTTTTTTACAGCACAGTGTGCATGTTTGTGCTTCCTAGTCTGAGCAGAAGGATCATTAAAGCCCACTAGGAGCCAAGAATACAAGATTCCCAGCAGACCAGAATTTCTTCATTGTATATGGAGGATGAAACATCAGAACAAGAATTTGCAAAGGCTTGGCCAATCTAAATGGTACTCTTCAAGGCACTTTTGTTGGTCAGTTTCTTTTAAGAGTTATCAGCACATAGAGGAAAGAACTTTGGGCTTAACTTCAAAAGAGCAAGGGTTAAACTGACTCAGACTCCGGTGACTAGGAAAAATATTTGACACTCTGAAGAGAAAATTATAATCTCTACCTGAAAGGTTTTTTGTGAAAATCATAAAAGATAAAAAGAGGCTGGCAAAAACAATCTGATTAAAAAATGGGCCAAAGACTTTAACAGACATATCTACCAACGAAGATATACAGATGGCAAATGAGGATATGAAAAGACACTCTACATCATATGTCATCAGAGAAATGCAAATCAAAACAACAATGAGATACCACTGCGCTCCATTAGAATGGCCAAATTCCAGAATGCTGGCAATACCAAATGATGGCAATGATGTGGAGCCACAAGAAGTCTCATTTACTGCTGGTGGGAAAGCAAAATGGTGCAGCTACTCTGCAAGACAGTTTGGCAGTTTCTTATAAAACTAAACATATTTGTACCATAATATCCAGCAGTCACATTCTTTGGTATTTTCCCAAGGGAGTTAAAAATTGACATCCACACAAAAATCTTCATGTGGACGTTTACAGCAGCTTTACTTGTAATTACCAAAACTTGGAAGCAACCATGATGTCCTCCGGTAGATGAATGAAGAAATAAACTATGGCACATCCAGACAATGAATGGCATATCATTCAGCACTACAAAGAAATGAGCTATCAAGCCATGAGAAGACACAGGGGAACCATTAATGCATATTTCTAAGTGAAAGAGGCCATTCTGTAAAGGCTACATATTGTATAATTCCAACTCAATGACATTCTGGAAAAGGCAAATCTATGGAACCAGTGAAAAGATTAGTGGTTGCCAGGGATCAAAGGGGATGAATAGGTAAAGCACAGAGGATTTTTAGGACAGTAAAAATAGTCGATGATATTATATTGATATTATATTATATTTCAGATATTACATGCCTGAAATAAGAATGATGATCATTAAAATATTTTCCATTCATTGGTACAAAATATCTGCCTGGCCCTACACTAGGTTTTCAAATATATTTCTCATCATCAATATAACCCTAAGAAAAAGGTGCTAAGTACCTTCCATGCAAGAAGAGACTGATATGTAGAGAAAATAACTTTCCAAAGCTCTCTTCTCATTAAGTGGCAGAACTGAAGCAAATCTCTGACTGTACATTTCCAACTCAGTTATCTACAAGGTGAGGGACGCTGTTGACACAAGGTAATGGACACTGTACAGTGCTGAAGGATACCTCTAAATGGTTTGTGAAATGAGATTCAATTCAAGGGATGAAGTAAAGTATTTATTTTCACCAACCTGTAGATTTTGATAATAATAATAGGTAGAACGTGGAGTGCTCACTAAAGTAGACCCTATGCTGAGCACTTTGTATATGCTTTCTCCTTTAATTCTCATAGTTCACTCACTCTCTGGCCAAATAAAGTTAATGGGGGAGACATGGAGATGAGTTACCCAGATTTCTTCACAAGCAAGGACTTGTTGACCAGCTATAGGGAGTGAGATCAGCACACTGTCAACTCCTTTGGGTCAGCCCCAGCTGTAGATACTCGTCTAGCTCATGATGATGGCCTTCCAAGGCCAGCCTGTCTTCTATGACTGAGCAAGATGGGTCTACTGATCCTTTCAGCCTTATGTGGGACACTCTAATAGATGATTATCTCTCCACTGTCCTCCACCCATTTGGCCAAGATTCTGGTGGGCCTTCATCTGAATTTGAAATCTTAATCTGCCCCTATCCTGCCATCTCTGACTCCCCACTTCCTGTCACAGGTATTTTTTTTTTTGAGAGCAAGGCAGAGATAGTGAGTGGGGGAGGGGCAGAGAGAGAGGGAGAGAGAGAATCCCAAGCAGGCTCCACACTGTCAGTGCAGAGCCCAAAGCGGAGGTCAAACTCACAAACTGTGAGATCATGACCTGAGCTGAAATCAAGAGTCGGATACTTAACCGACTGAGCCCCCAGGTGCCCCATTTCACAGGTATTGATGCCTACTAAGTATGTACCCTAAACTCTGTCAGCATTCTTTTCCACAGAGCCCAACATACAGCAACCAACCGTGCTCAAAATATACTTGAAGTATATATTTGGAATTGCCATCACAAGCTGTAAAAGAAAATCTGTTTTATAACTTTACTTCACCTGATTAGAAAAACATAATTTTATTATTCAGGTTGAAAGACAAAGTAGTTTTATATGTAGGTCTTGAGTTATGGTTGCCCATTTTTGACGACAATATTTAATCAAAATGTGTCCATTAAACATTTATTTATCAGAAACTATATTAGACACTGGGGACGCAAACACAAGTCAAGACTGCTACTGGGGATATAAAAGCAAATAGAGTGAAAAATGAGGCATTTAAAAGCATGTGAAGAACTTAATGAGAGAATTCTGGAGAAGGGGTTTTAAAGGAACCCCCCAATCCCCAATTTGTGGGTTTCAAAGGATTAATAGCAGAGGGGCATCTGGTGGCTCAGTCAGTTAAGCATCCAATTTGGTTTTGGCTGAGGTCATGATCTCACGGTTCCTGAGTTGGAGCCCTGCTCTGGGCTCTTCGCTTACAGCTGCAGAGCCTGCTTGGGATTCTCTGTCTACCTCTCTCTCTGCTCCCCCCACCCCCGCTCTCTGTCTCTCTCTCTCTCTCAAAATAAATAAACATTTTTTTTAAATAAAGGATTAGGAGGAGTGAAATTCATACATACATACATACAAATCTAAAAGATTTTAGCTTAAGCTCTGAATATACTTCTACATTTGAATTTTAAAAATATGTTCCAAACAATGGAAGCATCATTAGAATAAGTATTTTTTTTTTACATATGTACAGTTTTATATATTTAGGGTCACTTAACATTTCCATTAAAGTACGTGTCATATACTCTAACTTGTTAACTATTTATATACAATCGTATTAAAATACTATCCTGTCGGGGCGCCTGGGTGGCTCGGTAGGTTAAGCGTCCGAATTCGGCTCAGGTCATGATCTCGCGGTCCGTGAGTTCAAGCCCCGCATCGGGCTCTGTGCTGACAGCTCAGAGCCCGGGGCCCGTTTCAGATTCTGTGTCTCCCTCTCTCTGACCCTCTCCCGTTCATGCTCTGTCTCTCTCTGTCTCAAAAATAAATAAACTTTAAAAAATAAAATAAAATAAAATACTATCCTGTCAGTTATATTATACTCTGTTTTGTCTTCTCAAGCAAATAAGGTGAAGTTATTTAGGGCATATCTTAGCTACAAAGGATCATATGTGCAAGGAAGAAAGTTGTATTAAAGGAGACAGGGCCTGGGCTAACTCTCAATAGTTATTATCACATTCTCCTATGCTATTCAGAGGTTGGAGAATGACACCATGATCCATTCTACCCATTAGCTACAGTTCCATTTCAAACATAAGTTATTCCAATTCTGTAACAATGACAATAATCTTGCCCTGGCATCATTGCTTCTTCCTTCCTTTCTTCCTTCTTTCCTTCCTTCTTTCCTTCCTCCCTCCGCCATCCCTTCCTCCCTCCTTCCTCCTTTTCTTCCTCCCTCCTTCTCCCTTTCTTTCTTTCTTTCTTTCTTTCTTTCTTTCTTTCCTTCTTTCTTTCTTTCTTTTTTTCTTTCTTTCCTCCCCCCTTTCCACTCTCTCAATACATGCCCTTCTGGTGAAGGAAGTCTGCTTTTCAAATTATACTTCTTTCAAGTCTGAGGAAAACAGATTGAAATCTCAACTTTGACTCCCCATCTTTTCTACCCTAAAACCCCTCTTCTCAAAGTTATAATTGCATCCTGTGTTCTTGGAAGACTGTACTGACAGTAGTTTTATGACCCAGGATTTTTCAATTTCTTATCCAAAGCCAACCTCATCTCAAGTTCTAAAATTTATGGGCATAGGAGATGACATATGGGATTAGACTCTTGATAGATTTTGAACAGCGACCTGCTTTTGGCAGTAGCCAAGGCTTTCTGTCAGAAGGAAATGTGGGGAAAACATGCTCTTCATTGTGCAGTTGGGTATCTTGCTTCCTTTTCAGGCAGTTCTCTTTGATATATCCTGCCCATTTATCCCTCACCACCCCCACCCAAACCACCACCAACCCTAGAGATGATTCACTCACCATTTTGAATAGCCTCAAAATGTTAGAAGTCAGGAAAACATAAAACTCTCATACAGAATTAACACAGTGATCAATATTAAATATTTTGGAATATTTTGGAATGCTGAATTTGACTTATATGTCTATCTGTTCTCCTCCTGCTTTCTGGGATCTTTGTTGTTCTAGATATTTTATTGTTCAAAGAACTACCTGTATCCACCTCTGCACTCCTCAGCATCTTCTCTAGAATGGTCTCCTGTCAAAGATGAATTGTATTGTGTTTCTTCAATTGGCTTCTCTTGGTTTTATCTTGAGATTGCAATAACCTTTTCCCTTTCCATAGTAAATAATCCTCATTTGGTCCATTTCTTCTTATTTGTGATGATCGAAACATACTCACTGCTCAGATTTTGTTCAGGTTTCCTGATTAGCTTCAGGAGAACTTCACTCTTGAAAGAGTGTCAGGAATAGCAAAATCATGTCAACAAATGGTATGTAAACAAATGCATTAATTACAATTTAGGAGATTATTTTATAATTCACTATTCTATTAAGTAAAAAAGTAATATTTTAAGCACTTATAAATATTACCCCATATGTTCAAACTCAGAGAATTTCTGAGCCTATCTGTTCACTCAGGTCTACAAGGATCAATTCATTACTGTGGGACTCAGAGGCACCTAAAATGTTCACTCATTTTTTTCAAAAACATTTTTCCCCATAATGATAAATATGGTATACTTTTGAAACAAGTACTGGCCTCATTTATTTCTTTTTGAAGGCAGAAGTACCTATTAATTTATTCTAAGATTTGAGGAATTTCTTTCTAAACTAGAAACTATTTTCTCTGCTACTGTATCACAGCATTTAACACAGATTCATGTATTTCATCATTGCTAGCCTGGGATCATTAGAACACCAGAACTACGTCTCGATGCATGTTTAAATCCACAAACATTTCCATGGTATATCTTGGAGGTTGGTTCACATGCAACTTAGCTGGAAATATAAATTTTAGGTCATGCCTCTACCCTCAAACTATGTTTTCTTCTATAATTTAACACTGTAGAGACAAAGTTTTCCCTCTTTGGTAGGTAAAAAGGTTTTTGTTTTGTTTTCTGTTAAATTTTTTCTTAATTTGTTTTATTTTTGTTGAATGCTTGCAAAATCTCACTTTTTTATAAACCCAGAAATTCAATAATTTCATTTTTGCATATCTAGGTACATGTTGTCTTAGTAAACATTATATAGGCCTATTGGATCTACAGACTCAGGTCCTTCTTTAGTTTAGTTAATCTTTCTACCTACAATGTTTTTGTTCTATTTACTTCTTACTTTCATGCTAGGTGTCAATTTCTAGTTGACTTCTATTTAATCACTTCATTGTCTTTTTTCTCTGAATTGTGTAGAGTTTTTTAAATTTTTTAAATATCTGAGGTTTTATTTTATTATTTTTTTAATATTACTGATTTGGCTTTATGTAGTCTAGATTCTATTCTTATATTTTAAGTTCTGTTGTAGCACAATCTCTTAATTTTCTTCTTTTTAAAAATTTTTTTTATGTTAATTCATTTTTGGGAAACAGAGAGAGACAGAGCACAAGCAGGTAGGGGGAGAGAGAGGGAGACATAGAATCTGAAGCAGGTTCCAGACTCTGAGCTGTCAGCACAGAGCCCAACACGGGGCTTGAACTCACAAACTGTGAGATCATGACCTGAGCCACAGTCAGACACTTAACTGACTGAGCCACCCAGGCACCCCTCTTCAATTTTCTTCTTAAATTTGATAGTTAGGTCATGAAATTATGTTATCATATTGTCCTCTTATTTCTCTAATTTTATTTTTTTAATTTATTTTTAATTTGGTAAAAAAAATTTACAACATAAAATTTACCATCTTAACCATTTCTAAGTTTAATAGTATTAAATGCAAATGACCCTTGAACACTGCAGGTCTTAGGTAGTCCAACCCCTGTGTTGTCAAAAATACATGTATAACTTTTGATTCCTCAAAAACTTAACTACTAATAGCCTACATGTTGACTAAAATCTTTACCAGACTCAAAACCAGTTGATTAACATACATTTTGCATATTATATATATTATGTACTATATTCTTGCAATATAGTAAGCTAGGGAAAAGAAAATGTTATTAAGAAAGTCATAAGGAAGACAAAATACATTTACAGTGCTTTACTGTAAGAAATCCACATATAAGTAGAACCACACAGTTCAAATCCATGTCATTCAAAGGTCAACTGTTTAATCACATTTTTGTTCAACCAATCTCAAGAACTTTTTTACCTTATAAAGCTGAAACTTCACACTAGTTAAACAATAGCTCCCCATTTCCCACTCCCTCCAGTCCCTAGCAATTACTACTCTACTTTCTGTTTCCATAAATTTGACTCCTTTAGATACCTCATACAAATAGAATCATGCAATATTTGGCTTTTTGTGACTAGCTTATTTCACTTAGCATAATATCCTCAAGAATCTCTTTCACATTGTTGCATGTGTCAGACCTTCCTTTTAAAAGATGAATAAAATCCCACAGTGTGCATATACCACATTTGTTTATCCATTTATCCATGATGGATATTTGGGTTGCTTCCACGTCCTGCCTAATGTGAATGGTGCCGCTATGCACATGGGTGTGCTAATTTCATTAATTTTCTTGAGAATGAAAATTGCTTTTTCAAACATTTCTGTTTGCTCTCAATTCAGATGCAACATTTTTTATTGATATTTTTTCCTCTTTACTTATTTTTGAATAGGATATTATCTAATCTGCTCTCTGACTGTATTCTCAGCAGGTCTCGTCCCTATGACATGAAAAATATTTGTCACTTTCTTTAAAAAAGTAAGACGATATAGGTTGGTAGTACCAATTCAGTCACTCAGTAGTTGAGTTGTTGGCAAGGAAGCAGATAACTTTGTCTCTGTGAACTTTTCCTCTTTTCTTAAGCAATTAAAAGAGAAACTTGTTTCTCATGTCTTTTTCCCACTTTACCTCCCTGAAGCATATGATGTAGTTATGTCTATTTTTTTTCCTGTAATTTCTTTCTCTACATTTCAGGGATTGACCTGAACCAATGTATGCAGATATTCTGCAGTTTTAGAATATGCTATTTGTATTGAGGTTAAACAAAATCACATTTTACTCACGTTGTAATTAATCATGTGTCTCCCCAACTGAACAACACAGTTTAGTTCAGTACAAATTCCATTTTTGAAAAATTATACCTAAATATAGAAGCTAGTTTTAACTGCTTAGGATAAAAATGAAGTTCTTGACATAAAATAATTTTATGATAGATAAGCTAGAACCTCCAAGCAATTAGGACCTTCTCTAAATAGTTGGAAATCTTGGAAACTGGTAAGAAATGCTTTACAGCTTTAATGTACAAATACTTCATAATTCCTTATTTTTCAACAAATTAAATTAAAATGGTCCAAGAGCCCAGATGCCAAATTGAGACAAGGCCCTTTGCCACATGGTGTCACTATTGAATGCTGGTCCACTACCATCTAGCCTGCTGGTTGATAGGAGATGCAGCCAAGTCTCCCTGGCCTGGTTCCCAGGAGGCTCCCAGGACATACTGGCACTGCCCTTTATAGAAGGAGACTTCTATATCTATGGAGACTCTGCTCCCTGAGTAGTTGCTCACCCAGCTGTCCCTTCTGCATGCCCCAGGAACTAACCTTTAGTGCCTGCCCCTAGTGAAACACACAGCCATTCTCCTCACAGCCACTGGGTCAGATTAGCTTGAGTGTCTGCCCTTGAAGAACCTACATGGTTTTCCATATTTCCAGATTCCGAAAACTCAACCAGGATACAGTTGACTGCTCTCTTTTATAGGCCCAGGAAATTCAAAGAGATGAAGCCTTTTACATCCAAGTCAAAGTGTTCCTCCAAGGAAGTTCTCCTCCGAGGGAATCTTAAAAGATTGTTTTCCAAGTTAACCAATCCCTTTCCTGTAACCCTTCATCACAAAAGTTTAATGCTGTCCCTCGCTGAAGGGGGTTGGATTACCTCCAACAAGGGTCATTCCCTGGAAAAAAAGTAACTTTTTTTTCCCCCTTTTCTTTTGTTTTTATGGGTGGTGGTAGAAGAATGGGGGGGGGGTGTAATTTTCATGCCTGAACTGATTTTAGCCAAAGTGACCCCCTGTCACTTTATCAGCTATAGCAGAGAGAAAGAAAAATACTGTTTGGAAAGACAGCATAATGCTTATATACTTAAGATGATCATCCTTAAATGTAAGCAAAGTACCACCTATGCTATTTGACAGACATGGCAAAATTCTCCTAAGTTTGTCACTAACTGACTAATTAGTGACACTAATTGACTAATTGACTTCCTACAGAATGTTTGTGATCCTTCTAAATTATTTAAGGTGGAGTATCGAAAGAGATCTCCTTTATAATGAAGCCACCCTGTGCAAATAGTAGTGTTACCAATGCTAGTAAAACAAAAGTTTGATATTTTTCCTTTGGGGACAATATGAAATAATTGTCTCCAGTGGAACCATGCTCTAGAAGCAAGGAAAAAATGTTTAATACACTAGAATCGATAATGGTGTACCTTGCATGCCTCCAAAAGGAGGCCAAGGCATATTACTTTGACTCAGATCATATATATTCCCAGAATAGGTGGAATTATATAATGTAGTTACAGATATTCTTCATAGATAATCTGATTTAAACATCTCAGTAGTCTTATGGGACAGATAACAGTATATGGAGTCACATGTTAGGAAAAGGACATTAAGTCACCAAGTCACAAAGACATTAAGTAATTTGCCATGGTTCACACAACTTGCCATTGGTGCAAATAGTGTACAAATACTGGTCAAACTGATCACCAAGTTCATGACTTTCATCATATGCTACATACCAAACATGAGAAATCTTTCTGTTAATTATAATAACTAAAAATCCTTACTCATTTATGGTTTATAAATCACTGTCTTACATATCATTACATTTTCACAGCAATTGTATGAGTTATCTCATAATGGCTATTATCTCCATTTCACAGATTAAGAAAAAAATTTTGGGGTACCTGGGTGGCTCAGGCAAGCATTCAATTCTTGGTTTCAGTGCAGGTCATAATCTCACAGTTTTGTGAGTTCCAGCCCCACATCTGGCTCCAAGCTGACTGTGCAGAGTCCGCTTGAGATTCTCTGTCTCCCTCTCTCTCTGCCCCTCCCCCACTTGTGCTGTCCCTATCTCTCTCAAAATAAATAAATAAACTTAAAAAAATTATAGAAAGAAATTTACAAAAAGAAAAAGTTTTGAAAAATTGATGAGTTTGACTGAGATCCTTAGTTAGCAGAGCGGAAGACCAAAGTCTACCTGTTTCCAAAGCCTCTATATCAGCACGTGAACAGACCAAGTGTCCCATGGGACTTCTTGAAAGAGGGGTAGCCATGCTCAATAATTAGGTACCTTAATCAAGGGCAATCGGCAGAGGTCAAAGGGTAATTATATGAAATGAAATAGGTGAGAAGTAATTTTGCTCAAAATTTATCTAGTCAATTGTCTAGTTAAACTCACCTTTAAAACTTAGACACATTAAAAAAAGTAAAATAAAATAAAATAAAATAAAATAAAATAAAATAAAATAAAAATAGACACATGACATGACTAGATCACCAAAGCAACTAAAAGAAATATTTGGAGACATGAAACAACCAAACTAATTCTGCCAAACAAGAAAAGATAAGACAAAACATGAAATTGTGTCTTTAAGCCTGTAAAAACATAAAAGAATCATAGCTATAAAATATATGCTAGATTTTTCACAACTTTAGTCACAATTGTGGGCCTGCATATTCATTCAATACTATGTTTTAGGGCAGAGACACTGGGACAACATGATGTTATTTCTGACTCAGTTTTGCACATTATCTAAAGGCTTCTACAGAATTATTTTGATTACTTTTTGTTTGTTTGTTTTGTGCAGCTAATTTTGTTTTTGTGACCCTGTCATGCCTTCCAAGCAATGACAAGCCATTCAATGACAAGTGCTCAGGATCTCTTTCCTAGTTTAGAGGGCAGGAGAGTGGATTGTTTTTCTTGCAGTCATATAATATGTTCAGTTAATTTCGAGAATGGTAGCCACTGTAATACTCCTACTCATCTTTCTGGGAAAATAAAGAGAGAAAATGAGGCATACACTTTTCTCTATGGTTAAGAAGTAGTTGCACAAATGAACCATCATAGATATCAGACCTAGAAAAATCCATTTTATCTTTTATTGACATTTAGCAGACATGTAACAAGCTGTGCCTCTTTTCCAGCCCACCACTAACATCCTACACACAAAGAGAAAAATCAGTATGTGTGTTTTGACAAATACACATGTATTTAAAGGGTAATCAGAAGAGAAAACGTAAAATAAAGATGGTTGATCTTTTAAGATCTATTATCTCAGTCAGGGAATCCATTCTGTAACATTTATGGAGACTCTAAGTTTCCTTTCTGATTTACACTCTTCCTCATTTAGAGTCAGAAAGAAATTGCCATGGCTTTAGGACTATTGGCTTCTTCCCCCACCATCCATCCAGTCAGCTCCCCATAGTCCATTCCTGACTTCCAAAATGCCGAGTCCAATTAACAGCATCCTGTTCTCCTGCCCTGTTAGTTTCATGCCATTTTCCTGGTTTTCCTTCATTTCATCTAATGGTTAATTATCAGATGGCTTTGCCAGCTGCTCTCACCACAAATAATAAATACTAGAATTACTCAGGATATATTCATGGTCTCAAGTTCTCATTTTCAATCCTAACTCTTTCCTCTAGACTTGGAAATCCATCATTTGCATGTTTCACAGCCCTCTCCAACCAAATTCTCTCATAACCCTCCCCCTACTGTTGCCTTCCTATTCTAGTCTTCTCAGTAAGTGGCAACTGCATCTATCCACCGCTGAATTCCAAAAGTTGAGTGATTTTCCTAACATATCTTCCTCTTTATGTCCCACATTCATTCCATTGTGGGTCTCTCCTTTTAAAATAAAATCTATTTATTTATTTATTTATTTATTTATTTAGGGAGCATGTGTGCACATGCAGAAGCAGGGGTGGAGCAGAAAGTGGGGAAGAGAGAATCCCAAGCAGGCTCTGCACTGTCAGCACAGAGGCCATTTCAGGGCTCTATCCAACTAACCATGAGATCATGACCTGAACTGAAATCAAGTCAGATGCTCAACTGACTGAGCCACCCAGGCACTCCATGTCTCTTCAGTTCTACCTGCAAGATATTCCTAGAATCCAACCAGTTGTCTTCATCTCCATTGCACCAATACTCTTATACCTCTAGTCTGGATGATTGAAAAAGCCTCCCACTTATACATACTGCTTAAATTTCTTCTCCATTGGACTACCTGAGATGTCTTTATAAAATATAACCGGTATCATCTTCTCTCACATCACAATGGACCTGTGAAGTTATTTTCTCTCCCCATTCTCCTGCGGATAACTCCAGATCACCTTTCCCTTCTCAGATCAAATTTTACAAATCTTACAAATTTCCAGAAAGAATTTTGCTGGCCTCATAATATAAGTTAAATCTTTCTCATTATAGTATTTCATAGAACCTCTCTGAAACTTAAATATAATATAAAATGATGTTGAATGATATTTACCTTGAAATTTCACTGAAGTCTAATGCTGAGAATAGTAGAACTATACCCCCACATCCTCAAGACAGTTGCAGGACTATCGAGAGGGGTTCATATTAATTCTTCAACCATCACCCTCATCACCAAACTCTAGGGGTAAAAAAGAAAAGGAATAAAATAAATTAAAAAGGGAAAAAATATTTTAAGTCTCACTGAGAAGAGATTCCTTTATTTCTTTATAAAGTAGTAGAATTTCTTCCACAACTCCAAGTCAAATAAGGAATGAAAAGACCATTTGACAATCTCCAACATTAATGAGAATTACCACTCTGAAGGCACTAAATACTGAAGTACACCTGGATTATGAATAAAATATATTTAAAGATACTGCTTCTGTCTTAGAAATAAGACATATTTTTATTGGTAAGCAAATGATATAAACACAAAGAATATGAGCTGAAATCAGGGTTATAGTGTGGTGATTTAAAAACCAAAGTGCAAGTCTATATTTTCATATGAATGCTGGGTCCTGGACAATAAGACTTCGGGTCTTTGGAAGCCAAGAGCTTAAACCTGACACTGTTGACAGGAACAGGGAGCAGGATGCTCAAGAGGTCCATGCTGCTTCCTGGAAGAGGGAAACAAAATCTTTGGAGAAAAGCACCTTTATAACAGAGGACCCCAAAGGCTCAGTTATAGCAGTACTAGTCATTGAAGACACTAACCCTGCCCTTCACATTTTCTCTTCTATCACTCAGACCTGGGACGACCCAGAGCAGCAGACTAAATAGAAAAAGACAGGGGAATGAGTAAAGAAAGAGAAATACTATATTGCATTCGAGATTGTATGTGGGGTTTTGAATTAGATTTGAGATTTCACCTTTCTACTGTCCAAAATACAACTATCCTAGCTTAAAGAGATGTAAAATTTATGGATCTGCCTGAGATGCTATCAATGACTGCGGAAGAGTGATTTAACTGAATGTATTTAATGTCAGCAGGATAAGAATGAAACTTTATCCTAGTTATTTCCAGCCAGTCTGTACATTCCATAAGCTTTTACATCTATTTCTAAGTATTTTCTTTTCATATCCAACTTTCTTGTTAGATTACAAATTCCAAAAAGGACAGGTGCCATGCTGACACTTTCATCAACAAATATTGTGTTGTTGACCATTTTTTGAATAATGCTTCTAACTCAGATTCCAAACTGTAGATAAATTTGCCTTAGGAAAACCACCAGGAAAAAAAAAAGTGTCCTTAAGTCAAGTTCATAGGAAAGTGGCCTTTCAAATTTTTGTTTCTCCAACCAGTTAAACAGGCATGACAAAACAATGATACAACTTAAAGACAAAGTAACTGAGGCCCAGGTTGGTTTCTTTCTTCATCCATTAAATGTAAAGCCATAATCTTTGCTTACTTGTAGAAGTTATGTCATTTGACCAGAGTTGTAGTTTTAGTTACATATTACTTCATATCAAACTAGCTTTAAGATACTGTGACTTAAAACAACGATTATTTATTAATGCTCATGCTTCTGCTTCTGTGCATTTAAATAAGCTCAGCAGGGTAGTTCTGCTGTTCTGTGTGGGGACTCAAATGGTCACAGTCAATGGCAGTGGGGGCTGAACAACCTCATGGTTCCACTATATAACTACATTGTGCTTCTTTGTGTGTGTGTGTGGGGGGGGGTGGCTATTAGAGGGAACAAGCCGAAGTGTTCAAGTGCATCTGAAGACTCTGCTTCTGTCCCATTGGCCAAGGAAAATCACATGAAAAAAACAGAGGTAGTGTAACTAGGAACTACACTAGGATATGAATATCAGAATGCATGTTCGTTGGGGATCTCCAAGGAAACATTGCATCACACTTACACAAAAGTCATAGAGCTCAAATTGAACTCAGGTTTGTCTGATTCCGAGTCACATCACCACAGTACAATGGCATCTCAGTTATTACGTAGTACTTATCCCTTGTAACTTGAAAATCTTGTAATAAGAGATAAGAGAAGGATGAGGGGGGAAAATCCCTATCTTCTACTCTGTCTTTGTTTCTCATAGTTCTGCTTTCTTGACTAGTGGCTTGAACATATTTACTCACACCAAATCTAGCCAAACCAGACTCCAGGGGCATCTTTCCTTAAAATGCTAGTGATTGTGCTCTCTTTCCCTGTGTTTTTATTGCCTGTTTCTATTACCCTAAATTCTGATGCTAGAACAGATGAGAAGCAATATTTCCCTTGGTGTAGACCCTTCTCATTCACATCCTCTACATCACAGAAGGAGAAAAAGAAACTCTCTCTCTCTCTCTCTCTCTCTCTCTCTCTCTCCATTGTTTGCTACCCAAAGAACCATTTTATTAGATAATTTATACATTTTCTGACTACATGGTTGTAATATTTCCATGTTACAGAGGCCTTGGAAATGTTAAAATTAATGCCTATAATACTACTGCATAAGGTTATTTCTAAGATTAGACTTAATTAAAGTAGCTTTACTGAAATGACTTAAATGTACTATGTTAACATTTTTGTAAGGGATAGCAAATGTTCCCAAAATGGAGCAAAGGAATTTAAAGCCACTCATAAAGTCACCATCTACATATGAAATAATGAATAAAGGAAATGGTATGGGATGAATTTTAGCAAAAGCCAGCAAATGACATGATATATTCTGACAAACTCAAAGTTTAGAAAATGAGGAAATGAGGCAAAGTTCTGGCAAGATCAAGGTAGTATTTAACTTTTTTCAAGTGCCAAAGATATTAAGGGAAACAAAGTATGGACCAATTTCTAAACTTAAAACTTTGAGCTTTATGAATGTGTCACATTAGAAATAGTATCAACTTTGCTCTTATTTCTGTGGACACAGCCTTAGCATCCATTAAAACTATAGGAATATAAAGAGTTTTCTATATTAATTTTCCTTTCTCTAGCATTGATATTCCCTCTGTGTCACTGATTATAATAATTACATAGATTCATAGTTGAATCTATGACCCTTGAATATCAAAGATCATGCAATAGTCTTCTTGAAATAATAATTACATAACATTGAAGTCTAATACAACACACTTAGATTATATGATAGATTGTCATTTCTAATAAAGTAATTAACGTTACAGCTTCTCCCTCATTACATAACATTGAGTTAACAAAACAATTTGCCTAGTCTTCAATGTTGCAGATATGAAATTCACATTTGTAAACAGAGTAGCTGCTAGGCAAGGATAATATAGTAATTTCTCTATATCCTCAGTTCTAAGCATGCTCTTGACACTCGTTAGGAAGTTAGAAAAAATAACTGGTATATTTTTGTTGATATTGTTGAAGAATTTATTTAATATCCCTGGAAATAATCAGCTCCCTGCTGGGAAATAAGCAAAAAACCTACGCAGAACTATATAGATGGTCCACTTATGTTTTATATGACATAGAAAATTCCAATTTTTGATAAGGAGATTAAACACCACTTGGTTTTGTTGTTGCCAGAAAGAAAACTAGTCTTTGATTACTTTGAAGCCATTTTGTGGATATCCATTAGATAGCTCATTTGATGTCAGATGATATTGATTATAAATGATACTGCTTACGTTGTAATTGTGCTAATTGGTCTGTCATCTTCCTTCTAATAGTAAAACTTGGCAAATAAATAAATATGCTACGAGCCTAAATTCCCAAGAAAAAATAACTTGATTAACTGAGAAACTAGTTATAGGCAGAAGGCAATGACTGCCTGTTATAGAAACAATTGAATCTCTTTAGTTAAAAGATTAAGGAAAAAACCAACAAAACAAAACAAAAACCTCATCAGTCACCTCAAAGAAACTTACATATGTTAGTGACAGACAAGAAAAGGATCATAAAGGTCAGTTGAACTTATCTATCAGTTTACTTACCTCCACGGAAAGCCTATTAAAATATCCTATATCTGGAACATACAACTTGAGAAAACTAAGAATTTTCCTGAATTTATTTATTTATTTGTTAGATAGATAGATAGATAGATAGATCTGGCTCCAGATTTCAAATTGACATTCTGACCTAAAAAGAAAAAGCTTTTTCTCTACATTAGATTTTTTTCTAACTACTGATAAGCTGATTGCCTTTATATAAACATATCTATTAAATGTTTCCTTTAAAACTGGTTATTTAGAACAGTATTTCCTGGAGGACTTCCAGGGAAGGTGGTGGAGCAGGAGAATCCTAAACTCACCTCCTTCCACAGATACAACTAGGTTAACACTCACATCAACAAAATAACTCAAAAAAACAACCCAAAGACTGGCAGAACAAATTCCATAACTAAATGGAGAGAAGAGTCCTCATCAAAGATCGTAGCAAGGGCAGAGACACCATCTGGAGATAAGTGAACCCTGAGACTGGCCCAGGCAGGGAAGGATGCTGAGGGCATGGAGAGGGAAGAGAAAAAGACAATCACACCAGGGAGCCCACATAAGGAAGATGAATTCCTATAAAATTTGGCTTTGAAAACTAGAGAGGCTGAAGTTTGTAAGTTTTTACAACCAGCAAGACTTAAAATCTAGAAATTGCATAGAAGCAGCAGTTTGAAAAACAGCTAGTACATGTGAGAGGGAGAGTTAGTTACTAATTGCAGAGCATGTCTGGGGTGGCAAATTTCACTGAGGGACTTATGAACAAAGGAGCTGGCAGGCACTATTATCCTCCCCTACCTCCCAGCATAAACACAGGGCCACCTGTGGGAACCAGAGCAAAGCTAGCATTCACTATCTAACTTGCTTACACTATGCTCTGTCCCCTCTAGCCAGGCTTGCCTCAGTCCCAGTACTGTGAGTCTGTTCTCAAGAATACCAGCACAATCTTTGTCAATACCAAGACTCCTGACTAGGCACTTTCTATGCTTTCTAGAGCCTAGATCCTGGCAGTGGTGGCTGGTCACCTCCCACAAGGACACATGTGCCTTGTTAAAGCTGTGTGTCCCTCCTTCGAGCATGTTATGGAACAGCCCCAGCCAGGCAAGTTTCGGTGGTGGCTGTCCATCCTCTTCTGAAGAGAACTGTGCACAAAACTTGTGGACACTGCACTCCCCACCCATGCATGCTTTGTGGATCACCTTGGCCAACCCTGGTCTGGGCAGGAAAGATGCACACCCCCTCCCCCAGCAAAGAACCAGCACCACCTTGTTAAAAGTGTGTGCTCCCCCCAATACGTTAGAGAGGAGACATAACTGACTTTCCTAAGACAGAGAAACAGACCCAGAGTTAGACAAAATTAGGAGACAGAGGAATATGTCCCAAATGAAACAACACAAAGTTACAGCAAGAGACCAAAGCAAATCAGAGAGAAGTAATATGCCTGCTAGAGAATTTAAAGTAATGATCATAAAGGTACTCACTGGATTTCAGAAAAGAGTGGAGGACACCCTTTTCTGAGATGCTTAACAAATAGGTAAAAAAAGAACCAGTCAGAGATGAAGAACACAATAATTGAAATTAAAAATACAGTAGATGGCTGGGGGGCACCTTGGTGGCTCAGTTGATTAAGCGTCTGACTGGATTTAGGCTCAGGTCATGAAACTTGCAGTTTTGTGAGTTTGAGCCACACATCAGGCTCTGTGCTGACAGTGTAGAGCCTGCTTGGGATTTTCCTTCTCTCTCTTCCCCTTCCCCACTCATGCTCTCTCTGTCTCTCTCAAACTGAATAAATAAAAAAAAAATTTTAAAGAAAAAATACAGTAGATGGAATAAACAGCAGACTAGAAGAAGCAAAAGAATTAACAACCTGGAGGACAGAGTAATGGAGTAATCAAGCTGAGCAGGTGAGAGAAAAAATATGCAAAATGAGAATAGATGTAGGAAACTCAGTGACTATAACAAGTGTAATAACATTCACATTCTAGGGATCCCAAAGAAGAGAGGGAAAAGAGGGCAGGAAATTTATTTGAAGAAATAATAGCTGAAAACTTCCCAAATCCGGTGAAGGAAAGAGAAATTCAGATCCAGGAGGCATAGAGATCTCCCAACAAAATCAACCCAAAGAGGTTCACTCCAGGATAAATAGTAATTGAAATGACGAAAACCAGTGATATAGAAAAAAATTTTAAGAACAGCAAGAGAAAAGATGACAATTCCATTTAAGAGAAACCCCATAAGACTGTCCATGAATTTCTCAGCTGAAACTTTAGAAGCCACAAGGAAGTGGCATGATGTATACAAAATGCTGAGGGAAAAAATCTGAAGCCAAAAAGACTCTATGAAGCAAAGCTATCATTTAAACAGAGTTTCCCAGATTAAAAAAAGTAAAAGGACTTCATGAACACTAAACCAACCCTATGAGGAATGTTAAAGAGGATTCTGACTGGAAAGGAAAGACCATAAGTAAGAGTAAGAAAAATAGGAAGCACAAAGGCAGTAAATATAAATTCATCTCTAAAAAATCAGTCAAAGGACTCACAAATTAGAAGGATGTAACAAATGACATGGTATAAAAAGTGAGGAGGAGGAGTAAAGAATGGGTTCAAACTCAAGCGACCATCAACTTAATATAGACAGTCATATGCAAAAATGTTATATACAAATGTAATGGTAACCACAAATCAAAAACCAATCATAGATATCCAAAAAATAAAGGGAATGGGATCCAAATATGTCACTAAAGAAAGCCAACTTATGGTGAGAGAAGAGAGCAAGGAAAGAAAGGAAAAGAGAACATCTACAAAAACAACCATTAAACAAATAACAAAATGGCAATAAATACATACCTAAGAATAATTACTTTGAATGTAAATGGACCAAATGCTCCAATCAAAAGACATAGGGTGATGTAATGAATAAGAAAACAAGCCCCATCTATATGCTGCCTATAAGAGACCCACTTCAGACATAAAGACATATGCAGATTGAAAGTGAGGGATGGAGAAATATTCATCATGCAAATGGAGGTGAAAAGAAAGTCAGGGTAGCAATACTTGGAGAAAATAGACTTTAAAACAAAGATTAACAAGAGACAAAGAAGGTCACTATATAAACTAAAGGGGACAATCAAATGAAATGACCTAACAATTGTGAATATTTATGCAAGCAACACGGGAGCACCCAAATACACTAACAGTTAATAACAAATATAAAAGAACTAATCAATAGTAATACAATATTAGTAGGAATCTCTAATGTCCTACTTACATCAATGGATAGATCATCTAAACAGAAAATAAAAAAGGAAACAGTGGCTTTGAATGACACACTGGAACAGATGGATTTAATAGTTAAGTTCAGAATATTCCATCCTAAAACAGCAGAATACACATTTTTTTTCAAGTGCACACAGAATTTTCTCCAGAAAGGATCACACATTAGGCCACAAAACAAGTCTCAATAATTTAATAAATATCAAAGTTATATCATATATCTTTTCTAACCTCAATGCAATTAAATTAGAAATCAACAGTAAGAAATAAAGCTGGAAAGAGCACAAATCCATGAAGGTTAAATAACATGATACTAAACAATGAATGAATCAACCAAGAAACAAAAGAGGAAATAAAAATACATGGAGACAAATGAAAACACAATTGCCCAAAATCTTTGGGATGTAGCAAAAACAGTTGTAAGAGGTCAGTTTATAGCAAAACTGGACTATCTCAAAAAGCAAGAAAAATCTCACATAAACAACATAACCATATACCTAGAAAAAGGAGAACAAAAAACCCCCAAAATCCAGCAGAAGGAAGGAAATATTAAAGATTAGAGCAGAAATAAATGATATAGAAACTAAGAAAATAATACAAGAGATCAATGAAACCAAGAGCTGATTCTTTGAAAAGATCAACAAAATTGACAAATCTCTAACTAGACTCACCAAAAGAGAGAGAGAGAGAGAGAGAGAGAGAGAGAGAGAGAAAGGATTCAACTAAACAAAATCAGAAATGAATTTGTTCCACAGAAATACAAAGGATTGTTTAAAAATATTGTGAAAACTTATGTGCCAACAAACTGGAAAACCTAGAAGTTGATAAATTCCTAGAAACATGAAGATGACACAAAGAAATGGAAAGACATTCTATGCTCAAGGAGTGGAAGAACAAATATTGTTAAAATATCTATACCACCCAAAGCAATCTACACATTCAATGCAATCCCTAGCAAAATACCACCAGCATTTTTCACAAAGCTAGAACAACAATCCAAAAATTTGTATGGAATCACAAAAGACAGCCAAAGCAATCTTGAAGTAGAAAAGCAAAACTGGAGGCATCACAGTTCTGGACTTTAAGTTATATTACAAAGCTGTTGTCATCAAAACAGTATGGTACTGGTACAAAAATAGACACATAGATTAACAGAGCAGAACAGAAAATCTAGAAATGAACCCATGACTACACAGTCAACTAATCTTTGACAAATCAGGAAAGAATATCCATTGGGTAAAAGACAGTCTCTTCAACAAATGATGTCGGGAAAACTGGATAGCAACATGCAAACACAAAAATAAATTCAAAATGGATTAAAGACCTAAACATGATGAGGCGCCTGGGTGGCTCAGTCGGTTGGGCGGCCGACTTCGGCTCAGGTCATGATCTCGCGGTCCGTGAGTTCGAGCCCCGCCTCAGGCTCTGTGCTGACAGCTCAGAGCCTGGAGCCTGTTTCGGAATCTGTGTCTCCCTCTCTCTGACCCTCCCCCATTCATGCTCTGTCTCTCTCTCTATCTCAAAAATAAATAAACGTTAAAAAAATTTTTTAAAAAAAGACCTAAACATGAGACCTGAAACCATAAAAATCCTAGAAGAAAACACAGGCAATAATTTATCTGACATCAACCATAATAATATCTTTCTAGATATATCTCCTGAGGCAAGGGAAACTAAAGCAAAAATAATCTATTGGTATTACATCAAAATAAAAAGCTTCTGCACAGTGAAGGAAGCACCAACAAAACTAAAAGATATATCTATATATAAAAGATATATCTATATCAATATAGATATAATGGAATATTATTCAGCCATAAAGTAGAATGAAATCTTGCCATTTGCAACAACATGGGTATAATGCTAAGCAAGATAAGTCAGTCATGGAAGGAAAATACTATAGGATTTTACTTATATATGGAATTTAAGAAACAAAACAAGCAAACGAAGGGGAAAACGAGAGAGAGAGAGAGAGAGAGAGAGAGAGAGAGAGAGAGAGAACAGACTCTTAACTACAAAGAATAAAGTGAGGGTTACCAGAGGGGAGGTAGGTGGGAGGATGGGTGAAATAGGTGAGAGGTATTAAGAGAACACTTACCTTGAGTAATATATGAAATTATTGAATTGCAATATTGTACAGCTGAAACTAATACAACACTGTATGCTAACTACATTGCAATTAAAATATAAAAAGAGTGGGTGAAGCCTGCTTGTTATTCTCTCTCCCTCTCACTCTGCCCCTAACACACTCACTCTCTCTTTTTTAAAATAAATAAATAAAGGGGCACCTGGGTGGCTCAGTTGGTTAAGAGGCTGACTTTAGCTCAGGTCATGATCTCGTGGTCTGTGAGTTTAAGCCCCGCATCGGGCTCTGTGCTGACAGCTCGGAGCCTGGAGCCTGCTTCGGATTCTGTGTCTCCCTCTCTCTCTGACCCTCTCCCACTCATGCTCTGTCTCTCTCGCTCTCAAAAATAAATAAACATAATAAATAAATAAATAAATAAATAAATAAATAAATAAACAAACAAACATTTAAAATCCTTTTTAAAGAGCCAAGAAATAAAATAAAAACTAAAAAAGAAAATTTCCTGAGTGACTGCTTTAAAAAATTCCTGACATCTTGAATCTGTCACAAAAAAAAACAGATTTAAAATAGTTTCAAAAATATATTTCATGAGGTGCCTGGGTGGCTCAGTTGTTCAAGCAACCAACTCTTGTTTTCAGTTCAGATCATGATCTCAGGTTTCATGAGATGGAGCCCTGTATTGGGCTCTGCACTGACAGTGAGGCGCCTGCTTAGGATTTTCTCTCTCTCTCTCTGTCTGCCCCTCTACTGCCCCTATATGTATAAATACATACATACATACATACATACATTTCACTTTTTTACAAACTTCTTAATCTTTCTGACTTCTCAGGGGTAATTTAAGGAAATTTTTTATTTCACCTTCTAAGTTTATTCTGTTTTGCTATTGTCAGTAAAGACATGCTGCCATAATATTTTATCATAGTTCATCCAAAGTGTGTTAACATGGCATTGGGACACTGACTTCTAACTAAGCTAAACATTGGTGATAAGATAATTGCTGTCCCACAAACACATGAATAAACTCAATGCAGAACTCTCTTCTTTCACTTCATCCTCTGACCACATTCTTATTCCCTTTTATTTCACATCTGAAACTGAAATTTCTAGTTTTCATGCTCCAGTGTGTCCTTTAGCATACACTGTCCCTCCTCTTTAGATTTCATCATACCCATTTAAAGTCTACATTTGCTGCTTCACTACAGCATCTACATAGACAGATTAAGTTCCATATTTGTCAATTGCCTAGGGGAACAGATTTTTTTTTTAATGTGTTTACTGTCTGTGGCCAACACTTAAGAGAATGGGATAGCACAACAAAAATTTTCCTTGAGAAACTCTTCTTTTATGCTCTCCTCCCTTTCCATCCCTTTTCAGACAATTGGATATGCAAATTAACAAGGCAGATGTGACATCATCTTGTTGCTTTTCTCTTCATCTAAAAGCCCAGCTCTCTAGTAGAAAGGTGGCTGACAAATGAATTTGACCACCTGACAGTTTAGGATTAATTACACAAAATGCAAAGTTGTTTATTACTAGGCAAACAGGCATCCTCAGGCAACAATTTACTTTATGTTAACTTAGAAAAAACTTGTTTAGACTTTTTAAATAATAGATGGTGAACAAAGGGATAATAATTTACTGTACTAAATGAATGGGCAAAGTTCCCTGAAAATATTTTCCTAATAGTCTGCTTTCTATGAAATAGTCTTTCTCTAATTGATAACTTGTTGTTTTTATGGCTATTATTTATTTTTGAATAATAAGTAATCATTTCCCAATAGTAATATGATTTCAATGCTTTGAGGAAATCTCTCTATACATCATCATCATTGCTATTTTTTAAATCTCAGTCTTTTGTTTGCTTCTTTGTTTATTTTGAGAGAGAGAAAGACAGAGAGAGGAAAAAAGAGTAGGAGAGGGGCAGAGAGGGAGGGAGACAGAATCCCAAGCAGGTTCCTTACTGTCAGCACAGAGCCCCAATGGGGGGCCAACCCAGAAACTGTGAGATAATGACCTGAGCAGAAATCAAGAGTTGGACACTTAACTGACTGAGCCACCAAGGTACCCCAAAATCTCAGACTTCTTAAAAGGATAGTGGTTTAAATAACTTTACCATTTATTTGGGTCATTTTCTGAACATGCAAATATGATTATCTTTATATGCATTTTCAAATGACAGAATTGTTCTCTGATCAGATTATTATATTTCAATTTTAGGAGGATATTGTCCATTTTTTATTCATGTCAGTATTGAGACTTTGAATTCAGATGCAGAAAATAACTAGGTTTCTGATTTGCCATCTAAATACACTGGAGAATGCACCAGAGTAGATATGAGAGGAACACCAGCTTTCCATTCTCTTCCCTTTTTGCTCTACTCTGGAAGAAAAGCCTCCAGACGTAGCCAGTAGACTTACAATCTTAGTCATTTATATTTGGAGCTCCCCAAAGACCTGCAAGTTATTTCTTTTCTGAGTAGGAGGAACATCAGGTTTCCATAATTTTTTCATTTCATTTTGCCACTTACAAAAGGAAACAAATACAACTATGTCAAAATAACTGACCAGTGTTCTTCAAAAGTGTCAAAGTCATGAAAGACATGGGAAGCCCGAGAAACTGCACAGATTAGAGGAAATGAATGCAAGACGGGATCCTCTAACAGAAAAAAAATTTTTCAGTAGAGATTTTTACCAGGATAAACTAGTGATATTAGAGTAAATTTTGTGGATAATAGCATTATACAGATGACAGTTCTTGGTTTTGATAATTGTACAATGGCTGTGTAAGTTTTTCACATTAGGAAAAGCTGGGTGAGGGAATATAAGAACACTGTATGAGAATACAAAGGCTCTGTCACTTCTGTACAAGTCTAAAATTTATTCAAAATGAAAGGTTAAAAAAATTAAAAATAAAGGGCAGGATCTCCTTTGCCAAAATAGATATTTTCAATCTTATAATAAGATATATATATTTTTTTCAAAAGTCAATCTATGTTTTTCCAAAATGCTAAAAATTACTATATAAAAATTATTTTACTCTACATACAAATGCTTTATTTACAAGAATGTGTTGGGGCGCCTGGGTGGCTCAGTCAGGTAAGCATCCAACTCTTGATTTTGGCTCAGGTCATGATCACCCGGTCTTGAGATCAAGCACCAAGTTTGGCATCATGTTCGGCATGGTGATTAAGATTCTCTCTCTTTCCCTGTCCCTCTGCCCCTCCCTCACTCATGTGCATGCTCTCTCTCTCTCTCTCTAAAAAATATTAAATAAATATTAAAAAAAAGAATGTTGTTCAGAAGAGGTCTACATTCAACAAAGCAACATAAAGTGATTAGTGATTTCATTTTTTTTTTAAATTTTAGACATTATTGAAAATCTAATTCTGAACATTCTTATTGGTAAACATGTGTAGCAGGATTCTTGCACAGAGTCATGATACCAAGGCTTTTCTTTCCAGGAAGCAACTTTATTCATGCCACCACAGGCTCAGAGGGTTTGGACCTGAAAAACTGAGCCCTGAAAGCAGCATGGTATAGCCTTTTATGCACTTTCTACTTCTTTGTCTCCCATATATGGGTAACGTGTAGAAATACAGTCTGATTGGGTGGTCTCATGTCACAGAGTAGTGAGGGTTGTCAGGTACACACATAGGTTGCCTTCCCTTATCTTGAGGTCTTTTCTCAACACATCCATTAGGGAGGGGACTCTACCATACATGGAATAGTCATCCCTTTTTGTTGTGGTGGTTTATTTATTTATTTTGAAAGAGAGAGAGAGAGAGAGAGAGCAAGAAGAGAGTGAGCCGGGGAGGGGCAGAGAGAGAGAGGGAAAGGGAGAATCTTAAGTAGGCTCCCTGCTTTTAGCACAGAGACTGATGTGGCTCAATCTCACAAACCATGAGATCATGTCCTGAACTGAGATCAAGAGTCAAAGGCTTAACTGACTGAGCAACCTAGGCACCCCTGGAATCATCATTCTTAAAATTAGTTCGTTCAATATAGAACATACTAGAAACTCAGAGAAGAACAGTAAAAATGACCCTGGCACCTCTGACTGCCTCTTCAAACTTCTCTCAGTAAGACAAAGACAGTGGGTGGTAATGACCAGTTGACCTACCAGCATTTCTCAAGGAAGAAAGCTGGGAGGCATTTCCTACTGATGGACTATCACTGGGCTCAGCTGCTAAGAATTCTTATTCTTCAAGATGCGCAGTAAGGAAATTACCTAATTAATCTGCCAGACTGGAGAATCAGCACAGACCTGAAGTCCTGAATTTGAGAACCACTAAGACTTTACAGAAGTAAGATACTCTATTCGGGAGTTAGCAACTTTTTCTGTAAAGAAACAGACAGTATATTTTAGGCTTACAGGCTGTAGAATTTCTGTCACAATTACTCATCTACTGAAAACAGCCATGGGGGGAAAAAAACTAAATAGGCACAGTTATAGTCCAAAAAAACTTTATTTACAAAAGCATGTGGCAGACTAGATTTAGCCCTTTAGCTATAGGTAGCTGACCCTTGCTTCATTTCATATTATTTTTGTAAAAAGATTTACTCTACCTAAAACTTCTAAGCTGCAAACCAAAAAAACATTTTGGAGATGCTTAGGGGTCATCACAGCATCTAGAAGAATACTCGGAGACATATTAGACCAAAGGTCTTGTAAATATTATTTGAGCATTTGTTTGTACATCCTCCATTATAATGTACCTATGTTACATCATAAATAAGTTTAAAGAATAGTTTTGTAAGAAGCAAAAGCACTGAAATTTGAAACAGGCCAACTTTGACTCCAGTCCTGAGTATCACTTACTAGTTGGAAAAGATCTTAAAATGCTTGAGCTTTAGTTCCCTCATCTATAAAACAAAAATAAGATATATTCCTTAAAGAGTAAAAAATATGGCAGTCTATAAGTAGCTTGCATATAAACTAAGGCCTTTCACTTTTTTGGGAATCAACATGAGATAACTTTCAAGGAAGAATATTCTAGCATTTGAAAAGTCATAAAGTGCGATTTTCTGTTTGAATTTTCAGAGAAATTTAAGGCAATCCAGTTCAATATATTCAGCAACTATTTTTTTAAACTGAAGTATAAGTGACATACATTATATTAGTTTCATGTGTACAACATACTGATTTAATATATGTATATATTGCAAAACAATCATCATAAGTGTAGCTAATATCCATAACCATACATAGTCACATAATATTTTTCTTGTGATAAAAACCTTAAAGTATTACTCTCTTGTGTGGATGAGTTTGTTTTTGTTCTTTATTTATTTTTTTTTAGATTCCACATATAAGTGAGATCATACAGCATTTGTCTTTCTTATCTTACTTATTTCACTGAACATAATGCCCTAAAGATCCATCCATGTTGTTGCAAATGACAATATTTCATTTTTATGGCTTAATATTTCATCATATATATTTAAGAAATATATATATGTATGTGTGTGTGTATATATATATATATACACACACACATACATATATATATCACAATTTCCCTTTTTGATCAATAGACATTTAGGCTATTTCTATATCATAGTATAAATAATACTGCAATAAACGTATCAGTGAATATATCTTTTCAAGTTAGTGGGGTTTTGTTTTGTTTTTTATTAACAACCAGAATTTGATTTCTGACTCATATGATAGTTCTATTCATAATTTTTTTTAATTTTCCTCAGTGGCTGCACCAATTAACTCTCCCAGCAATAGTGCATGAGGTTCTCTTTTTGCTCCATCCTTACCATGTTTGTGATTTCTTGTCTTTTTGAGGATAGCCGTGCTAATGGGTGTGAGGTGATAATCTTATTGTGTGGTTTTGATGTGCATACACTTGATGATTAAGGATGAGTGTCTTTTCATATACCTGTTGGCTATCTGTAATTTTCCCTTGGAAAAATGTCTATTCATACCTTTTGGCCATTTTTTAAATTGGATTGTTTCCTTTTTTGCTATTGAGTTATATGAGTTATTTATATATTTTGGATATTAACCCTTTATCACATATATGATTCACATATATTTTCTCCCTATCAGGAGGTTGCATTTTCATTTTGTTGATGATTTCCTTTGTTGTGCAGAAGATTTTTAGTTTGATTTAGTTTAGTTTTAGTCTCAGTTGCTCATTTTTGCTTTTGTTTTCTTTGCTTTTGGTGTCAAATTGAAAACATCATCACTAAGACCTTTGTCAAGAAAATTACCGCCTATGTTTTCTTCTACATGTTTTATGATTTCAAGTTTTACATTCAAGTCTTTAATTCATTTCCAGTTAATTTTTATGTATGGTGTAAGACAGTGGCCCAATTTCTTTCTTTTGCATGTTGCTGTCCAGTTTTCCCAATACCATTTGTTGAAGAAACTGTCCTTTCTTCATTTCATATTCTTGGTTCTTTTGTCATGAATTAATTGATGATATATGCATGGATTTATTTCTGGGCTCTATAATCTGTTACATTGATCAGTTTTTGTGAGAGTACCATACTGTTTTGATTACTATAGCTTTGTAATATGAAATCAGGGAGTATGATTTCTCCAGTTTTGTACTTTTTTCTCAGGATTGCTTTGGTTACTCAGAATCTTTCATAGTCCCATTCAGATTTTAGAAGTGTCTGTTCTAGTTTTGTAAAAATTCCACTGAATTTTTATAGGGATTTTATTCACTCCGCAGACTGTTTCAGGTCCTATGGGCATTTAACAATATTAATTCTTCCAGTCTATGAGTATGGAATATCCTTTGATTTGTTTGTGCCTTCTTTAATTTCTATCATTAGTGTCTTACAGTTTGTAGTGTACAGGTCTTTCACACCCTTGGCTAAATACATTCTTAGATATTTTAATCTTTTTGATGCAATTATAAATGGGATTATTTTATTATTTTCTCTTTCTGATAGATCATTTTAGTTCGTAGAAGTTAAATATATTTCTGTATATTGATTCTGCATTCTGAAACTTTACTGAATTCATTCATTAATTCTAAAAGTTTTTTGGTGGAGTAATCAAGGTTTTCTATATATATAGTATCTTGCCATCCAAAAATAGTGACAATTTTACTTCTTTTCCAATTGAGATGATTTGTATTTCCTTTTTTTTGACTAACTCCCCTGGCTAGGACTTCCAATACTATGTTGAATAAAAGTTGTGAGAATGAGCATCTTTGTCTTATTCCCAATCCTAGAGGAAAAGCTTTCAACTGAGTATGATGTTAGCTGTGGGTTTGTCATATATGGATGGCCTTTATAACACTGAGATGTATTCCCACTGTGCCCAATTTTTAAAAGAGTTTTTATCACAAATAGATGTCAATTTTTTTTCAAATGTTTTGTCTGCATCTATTAAGAGGATCATATAATTTTTATCCTTTATTTTGTTAATGTAGGGTATCATGTTGATTGATTTGCAGACGTTGAATCAACCTTGCATCTCTGTAATAAATCCCACTCGACTATGTTGTATGATCCTTTTAATGAACTGTTGGATTTAGTTGGCTAATTTTTGGGGGGTATTTGCATCTATATTCATCAGGGATATTGTCCCATAATTTTGCTTTCTTGCGGTATCCTTGTCTGGTTTTGGTATCAGGGTAAACCTGGCCTCATAAAATAAGTTTGGAGGTATTCTCTCCTCTTTTAATTTTGGAAGAGTTTGGGAAGGATTAAGATGGATATTAATTCTTTGAATATTTGGGAGAAATCACAGTGAAGCTATCTGGTCCTGCATGTCAGTATATAGGTAGTTTTTAAACTGCTGATTTAATCTTTTTACCAGTAATTGGTCTATTCAGATTTTCTATTTCTTCATGATTCATTCTTGGAAGGCTGCATGTTTCTAGGAATTTATCCATTTCTTCTATGTTGTTCAATTTGTTGGCATATACTTTTTTATGGCAGTCTCTTATGATTTTTTATATTTCTGTGATATCAGTTATAACATCTCTTTCTTTTCTGATTTTGTTTGTTTTTCACTTTTTCTCTTTGATAAGTCTAGCTAGAGGTTTATCAATTTTGTTTATCTTTTCAAAGAACCAGCTCTTGGTTTCATTGATCTTTTCTCATTACATTTTTAGTCTCTATTTCATTTATTTGTGCTCTGATCTTTGTTATTTTATTCCTTCTACTGACTTTGACTTCATATTCTTTTTCTAGTTACTTGAGGTATAAAGTTAGGTTGTTTATTTGAGATTTTTCTTGTTTCCTGAGGTAGGCATTTATCACTATGAGCTTGCCTCTTAGAACTACATTTGCTGCATCCTATAAGTTTTGGTATGTTATATTTCCATTTTAATTTGTCTCAAGGTATTTTTTTTCACTTTTGATTTATTGTTGACCTATTGGTTATTCAGTAGTATGGTGTTTAGTCTCCACATATTTGTGAATTTTCCAGTTTTCTTCTTGCAACTAATTTCTAGTATCATATCATTGTGGTTAAAAAAAGGAGCTTGATATGATTTTAACCTTCTTAAATTTGTTCAGATTTATTGTGTGGCCCAACATATGATCTACTCTGGAAAATGTTCCGTGTGCAGTTGAGGAGAATGTGCATTCTATTGCTTTTGGATGGAATGTTCAGCAAGTCTTGTTCAGCCTCTTTTCTCTTCTCCACAAATTGCTACATCTCTCAGTAGCTGAAGAGCCTCCCTCATGATAAATCTCCAAGTTCCTCCAAACTATTCTCTCCCCTCCCTCCTTCCCCAACTCTTTATTAAGGATGTTGATGTAACTTTTCTGCCTTTTGTTTATTATGTCTCTGATATGCCCAGTTCCTTCCACCATAATATACAATTTACTTACTTTTTTAAGATTTTATTTATTATTATTTTTAATTTATTTTTAATTTTATTTGTCCTATTTTAGAGAGTGTGTGTGTGGGGTGGTGGAGAGGGGCAAAGGGAAAAAGAGAGAGAGAGAGAGAGAGAGAGAGAGAGAGAGAGAGAATCTTAAGCTGGCTCCATGCTCAGTGCAGAGCCCAATGTGGGGCTCAATCCTAAGGCCTTGGGATCGTGACCTGAGCCAAAATCAAGAGTAGGACATTCAACAAACTGAACCATCTAGGCACCCCTAAAGATTTTATTTTTAAGTAACTCCACACCTACATTGGGCTTGAGCTCACAATCCCAAGTTCAAGAGTTGTATGCTCTACCAACGGAGCCAGCCAGGTTCCCCTACAATTTATGTTAATTGTTTAGTGTTGGTTTCTCTTTATTGAATAAAACCTCCATAATGGCATGAATGTTTTCTCATTTATTCACTTGGTATGTTTTACATGCCCAGAACAGTGCCTAGCACAGAACATACACTCAATACTTGTTGAGTAAATGTTCCATGTGCAGTTGAGAAGAATGTGTTTATTCTAACTTTATATTACAGAAGTCCTAGGAACAGAACTGGCAAAGATCAGATTCCTCCTCTGTTAGAAGGGGAATAGGAAAGAAGAAAAACTGTGATGGAAAATTCAAATTTATTTTGAGGACAGGGTCACTGAAAGAACTTACATGTTAGGGTATGCTGGTCTCAGCATTATCATACATTAACCTGACATATAGAAGCCTCATTAAGAAGGAATTCGTGTGAAGATCTACCCAAGAAAGAAAAACTTGAGGGGATCAAAGGAAACATTTTCCCGAGATCACATATGACTGGTAATAGTGCTTGTTCACATCAGTCATAGTGGAAAATCACATACTTCATGGGGCTTTGGGTATAGTATTCAGAAAATTTTACCTCAGTAGTGGTAGAAAATTAGCTCTAACTAAATGTTCCTCTGGTCATCCCTAAAACACTAAAAAGCAGGAGCAAAGATCAAACTATTTCCAAGTAACTGAACTATATCCCAGAAAAAAAAAAGTCAATAATATTTATAAGAATACAAAAATACTTAGCATACTAAAATTTAAAATTTACAATATGTGGCATCATTAAAAATTACCTGGGATTCAAAACAGCATAAAATACAACCCATAATTAGTAGAAAAATCAATCAAATTCTACACAAAAATGACATAGATGTTAGGATTAGTAGAAAAGGACATTAAGATAGTTATTATGACTGTATTTCATTTGCTCAAGAAGAAAAATGAAAGATTGAGACATGGAAATACATATATATATATATATATATATATATAGCATTTATGTATGTAAATATAAATATATAAAAAACAAAAATAAGTATAAATAAAACTTCAGGAAATTCAAACTAAAATGTCTGAGATGAAAAATACACTAAGTGCAATTAAGTAGATTTGACATTACAAAAGGAGAGATTAGTGAACAAAAAGATGTAGCAATAAAAATTACCTAAAGGAAAGACAGAAATTTAATTTTTTTTAATAAAAAGAGCATCAGTCAGCTGTTGGACAACTTCAAGCATCCTATTATATGTATAAATAGAGTCTCTGAAAGAGAAGAAAGAAGGGGATAAAAATTATGAAAACAAATAATAGGTGGAAATTTCTGAATTTGATGAAAATTATAAAACCCACACATTCAAGAAGTTCAACCAACCCAAAGCACAAGAGAATATGAAGAAAACCACACAAAAGCATATTATAGCCAAATTACTTAGAACCAGAAATCATAAAGCAGCCTTGAAGGTAAGATCTTCTCATATTTACAAAAGCTGAAAAAATTCATCACTGGTAGACTTATACTACAATAGATATTAAAGGAAATCTTCCGGGCCTAACAGCCTACCTGAAACAGTTCCCAATGGCCAAAGCTAAAACAAATGGCCACAGTTCCCAATGGCCAAAGCTAAAATAAATGACAGAACTATTGGATTATACCCTTCAAATAAAGATCCATGAGTCTATATTAATCTAAATAAGTAACTGAGGAAAGGAAGAAAAGAAGAAAGGAAGGAAAGGAAGGAAGAAAGGAAAGGAAGGAAGGAAGGGAAGGAAGGAAGGGAAGGAAGGAAGGAAGGAAGGAAGGAAGGAAGGAAGAGAGAAAGAGACAGCTCTTTCTTATAGCAGAATTCCAATTAAAACATGTGGAAGAATGAGAAAAACAACATCACTGCCACTTAGCAAAGTTAGTGGGCAAGAATTTAAGCAAAAACAAGACATTTGCCTAGTTTCAAAGTACCTCTCCCCCAATATTTATTACAAAGGGAAAAATGGTAATTTTACAATGGAAAAAGCCAGCAGATACCACCTTAATCAGTGATCAAGGTCAACATTACCAGTAATAAATATATAGACATCATCTACCACGTAATATGATGCACAGAGAAGGGATATCATTTCTGTGTTGTCTTTTCCAATAATGCATAACTTCAGAAGAAAACATCAGACAAAACCAGACTGAGAGTTTCTTCAAAATAATGGATTACTACTATTCAAAATTATCAAGGTCACAAACAAGGAAACTGAGAAACTGTCACACATTGAAAGAGATTAAGGAGACATGACAACTAATGGAGTTTGGGATTGTGTATTAAATCCTGAAACAGAAAAAGGATGTTACAGGAAAAACCCATAAGATTCAAATAAAATCTGTAGGTTAGTTAATGTAGCCAAAGTGAGTGTCTTAGTTTGGGTAATTGCTTCATTTTTAAGTAGGAGGTTAACATAAGGAAATCTAGTTAAAAGTTATACTAAAGCTAATTTTGCAATTTTTCTATAAATCTAAAACATCTCAAATTAAAATGATGAATTAAAAATAAATACATGGGAATGCTCAGCACCAACAAAATAAAATAAAGTAAAATTTAAAAAAAAAATAAAATAAAAAATTAAATTAAAAAATAATGAAATAAATTAAAATAAAATAAAATAAAATAAAATCTCCCAAGCAGAGGAAAATTTAAACCAGGTAGCAATCTGTATCTACACAAAAGAATTAAGAGTGGCAGAAATGGTTAACTACTGGGTAAATATAAAAGACAATTTAAATTTAAATCTCTTCAGGGCACCTGGGTGGCTGAGTCTGTTAAACATAGGACTTTAGCTTAGGTCATGATCTCACTGTCCTTGAGTTCAAGCCCTGCCTCAGGCTCTGTGCCAACAGCTCAGAGCCTGGAGCCTGCTTCGGATTCTGTGTCTTCCTCTCTCTCTCTCTGCCCCTCCCCAACTCATACTCTGTCTCTCTCTCTCAAAAATAAAATAAAAACATAAAAAAATTAAATTTGAATCTCTTCAAACAAAACTTCACCAATGCTTTGTTATTTTGGATTCTGCTTTGTAACATTTCTTTATGTTCTTTTCTACCTATTTTTACTCAGAAAATAACTCAATAGTAAAATTGGTTCAATCCATATAACTAAAAAAATGTCTAGAAAAATGCTTTGTGGATGCATCATGAAAGCAATTTGTTAGCTTGGATACCTGGTTGTTACCCAGCCTGGCTGTCTTTTTTCCAACAAGTACAATTAGCCCATGTTTGTCTTATTAGATTACTTTAGGTTCATGAGTTTCTTCAGAGAACAGCGTTGTCTCTCTCTACTTGTTCTATTACTACTGGTGCTGATTAAACATCCTAAATTAGAGAAACTATGAAACTAATTAACATTCCACTCACCTTCCTCATCCTGATGATAACTGAGGTGGTCATACTGAATCAGACAATACTGTCACCTGAAGTTCTTTCTCTGGGCCCCATCCCCACACTGAGGCTCTCCATTTTTCATTATCTTTCTATTTGCGTCCTGAAGACACTTTTATGTCTCTTTGACAGGTTCCACTGAAAGTCAGTTTACATTTTATTTTTGGCATTGTGTTTTGATAAATCAGGGGGAAAAAAGCACAGTATGGAAATAAGACACAAAATCATAGATGAGAGCTGATTTCTAATAAGGCAAACAAGATATTAAGGTCATGGAAATATTTAGACTTCCAGCCTCTGAATGATATAAAGTAACTTTTTCAAATTGCCTAAGGCATTAAAATTCTTGGGACTGTATAATTTGCAGTGATCAGCAAAAATAATTGAACAGAGTATTAGCCAAGACCCATATAGAACATTGTTCCAGAGGTATTTTTTTACAGAAAATATTTTTGCATGATTTGTATTTATCACTCATTTAACAAAGCATTTTGAGCACCAACTATGTGTTGGTATTGTTGCTAAACACTACAAATTCAAGCATGAATGGGATGCTCTTTCTCTAAAAGAGTACACAGTCTTTGGAATAAAATATACAAGTTGGATAATTAAAAGAAATTTGATAAGTTTTATAAGTGCTATTCCATGCACTCACTGATTTGACAAATATCTACTGTGGTGATTTTGGTTCAATTGTATCTCGCCAAATTATTTGTGTTGAAATCCTAATTCCCATAACCTCAGAATGTGACCTTATTTGGAGAAAGGGTCTTTCCAGAAAGTATTCAAACTAAATTACAGTCATTAGGGTTGACGCTAATCCAATACAACTGATGTTTTAACAAAGAAGATGTCTGGGTACAGAGATATTTACAGAGAGAAAATGATATGAAGATACAAGAAAAATACCATGTGAAAACGAACATGGCCATTTACAAGCCATTTTTAGGTAGAGTTTGAATAGATCCCTCACAGTCCTTAGAAGGAACCAAACCTGCCAAGTCCTTGACTTCAATATTCCAGCCTCCAGAACTGTGAGACAATCATTTTTTGTTATTTAAGCCACCCAGTTTGTGGTATGTTGTTATGGTAACCCTAGCAAACTAATACATGTGGGTTATGTACTTTACTATGTGCTAGAGAAACCTAAATTGGGAATTGGCAAGACAACTTGCCTTTAGGACCTTTTGACCTAATGGATGAAATAATTGAGAAGTAATCATAATACAGAATAATACCTGTTATAATAAATCAGCAGAGTGATACTGGACATAGGGTAAACTATATCATGTTAACACCTAACGTGAAATATAAAGAATCATTTGCAGGCAACTAAAAAGGACATAAAACATGGTCTAGAAAAGGGTGCTGTATGCTCAAAGGTACAGAGGCATGAATGAGCAGGGCACATCTGCATATTAATAGAAAAGGCATAGGTGTTCATTTGGTGGTCGGGTCTGTAAATCTTCTCTTCCTTGCTACAAGATTTTTCTCAAATTAAAAAAAATTACATTTATTTATTTCTGAGAGAGAGAGATGGAGCACAAGTGGGGGTGGGGCAGAGAGAGAATGAGACACAGAATCCAAAGGAGGCTCCAGGCTCTGAGCCATCAGCACCAAGCTTGATGCGGGTCTCAAACTCAGAAACCGTGAGATCATGACCTGAGCTGAAGTCCTGACTGAGCCACGCAGGTGCCCCTCAAATTTTTTAAACTTAGAAATGTATGATAATATAAGTAATCCAGGAACTTGTGGCAAATGAGTTATGTATGCATATTTGTACAGCATCAACCTATCAAATAATATTACTGATCTACATTATGGCATATGATTTCTACTAAAAACTCATGATGATTTTCTGTTGTCTAGTGGTCAACAAAAGTATCTAATTTATATTTTTAAAATTTTAAATTAAATTAATTTTATTAAAATTAGTAGACATTTTATATGTCACCCACCTATATTTTTTTTACCAGAAATAACACAAAGTTATTTGCTGATAATATTTAAATCTGTTTCAAATATTTTTTAATGACTCATGAAAAGTCTGGATCATTTAAATCACAAGTGGTTCTTCATAAGCAAAGGTATTCTACCCGTTTCGGAAACAAAATGGAAGAAAATAATGTACAACATCATTAGCCAAGTTCAATCTGCATGAACTATAGTAACGAGGAAATATACCTCTTCTTCTTCAGAGAATAATCTCCGAAGAAAGAATTTCATGGGATTTAGTTTGTAAGAGGTACCAAGTTTTATGACAGAGGATGCTATGCCCAAAGACACATAAAAGAATACTCATATTAGTGAATCAGTCTCCAAAAGAGATCTTTCCATATACATGTATCAGGAGATCTCTTCTTGAAATATTATTTTTTTAATTATTTTTATTGTTTGCTCTAAACCACATGTCAAAGCCACCTGAAAATAAGATTAATGAATGTAATCTTGATAAGGTGTCTAATGAGTATTTGTATTAGTGTCATAGGGAAAAAAATAAAATAAGACTCAGAATAAAAAAGATATGAAAGTAAATTGTTGGCGTAGCTGTAATTGATTAAGAAAGTCACTGGATGGTGTGCCTAAGTTGCTCAGTAGGTTAAACATCACTGAATACTTGATAAGTCTCTCAGCCATTCTGACAAATGAACATCCACAATATGACACTCTTCCATGTCTACAAAACCATCATAAGATATATACACCTAGGGGCTCCTGGTTGACTCAGTCAGTTAAGTATCTGACTTCGGCTCAGGTCATGATCTCAGTTTGTGAGCTCAAGACCCATGTGGGGCTGTGCTGACAGCTCAGAACCAGAAGCCCACTTTGGATTCTGTCTCCCTCTCTCTCTCTCAGCCCACCCCCCTTGTGCTCTCTCTCTCTCATAAATTAATTAATTAATTAATTGATTAATTTTAAAAAAGAAAATCACTGGAAGTGGTAAAACTAACAAGAGAAATTTCAGTTTAGGCTTGACATATGTACGTTGTTACAATAATATTCTATTTTTACTTTGTTATTTTCAATATAATGGATCACACAGAAGGTAGATCATTGTTTTATATACTTCCCTTGAATTTATTTAAGGAGAACAAATATAATTGTAGAATAAGGAAATCGACAGACCTTTGCAAGTCTAAATGAGCTCATCAGGACTAGAACTAGGCATTTTGCTCATAGTAGGTACTTCATTATTGCTTCTTTTATTGAAACATTTCTACCTGCTTTTCTTGGCCAGCCTTTAAGACTACTGCCATCTGAGAGATGCAAACATCTCTAATAAGTGTCTGTAGAGAAGGCCCTGAATAGTTTAAGTTCTTGCTGGACAAGTGCAAGACAAGTTTTGCTCCCCCTGAGGAATAGGAATAACCATTTATTGCATAATGATACTAAGCATTTCTTGGATAAGTAAATTTCTATGTGATTTCCAGAAGTCTCAGATGGTTCCATAAACCTTTACTGAGTACTCTGTGTGAGCCACTGAGCCGGGTTCCAGAGATACTGAAGGTCAGGAAGCATCCTCCTGGACCTAGAGAATTAATTATCCTGTAAGGAAACACACTAAAATTTATATTATGATAAAACCATAATCATGGGAATGGAAATCAACAGTGCTTCACTTCATGTACTTTCTAGTTCTACTTGTGTGAGTGAGTATGAGAACGGCTAGACAGAGTTGAGCCTGAGAGAATAAGAAAAAAACTTAAGCAAGAATTATACAGAAACTTAGCAATATATTTAAAGAGTTTTTACTATTTGATTACCCAAAATATTCTCCAAGGAACTCTGTTCATTTAGAGGGCTGAGAGTGGAAATGACTAAATTCTAAGAAACTAAATTTTCCCTTTTCCTTTTATTCTTGATATAATCATTTTCACTCATGATTAATCCTACTACTATAATTTATATTACAGAATTCATTATGATCCCTTTGTCATTTTATAGAATAAAATGGGGCCAGGTGTTTAAACAGCATTGCTACTTAAGTCATTAAATGGATTTTGGCTTACATTTTGTAACAGTTATTGCATTTCCATCCATTGGTGAATCTGCTGTTCCTTGCAATGATGAAAGTGCCCAAAAGTCTCTTAATATTAATGAAAACAGGGGATGAGTCTTTCTGTAAACATATCTGAAAGTTGTGTCAATTTGCATTTGAATGAAAGTCTGCTTGATTCCAAACCTGCATTTGTATTCATTTGTTACATCAGCTCTTACTGTGTTATACTATCTCCAGGTCAATCACATCAGAAAAAAACATGAAAAACCAAGTTTCTATCCTTGTATACAAACTTTATACTGCATAATGTGTCTATTATTACTATTTTGTGGTTTAATTTTTACAGAGCCTCACATGGAGCTCGAGCTTACGAACCATGAGATCCGACGTGAGCTGAAATCAAGAGTCAGATGCTTAACCCACTGAGCAATCCAGGCACCCCTTGTGTTTGCCATTCTAATGGCAACACACATTCCTTCAATTTAACATAGCACTATTTGCCTAGCAATTTTCTCACACTTGGTCATTTGAACATTTTTTTTCAGTTTTAAGTTATACATATAATGCAGTTATAAGCATTTTTGCATATTCAGGCTTTTCTCCCTCATGTTAATCCCAAATGGAGATTCTTTTAAAAAGGTATTACTAACTACAATAATATTATATGTATTTTTGATTATTTGTGTCATGAGTTGTCAACTTGTTCGTCGAAAATATTGCACCAATTTGCAGAACAACCAGTCAAGTATAAATTTACTCACTCCCAACAACCCTATGGATGTTAGGTTTCTGCCAATTAAAGAGATCTTTCTTATATAAATCAGACATTTAACCAACTGAGCCATGCAGGTGCCCCGGTTCCTTTGCCCATTTTAAATTGTTTTGGTTTTCTTTGATTTTGCTGTTCAGTTGTCTGAGTTCTTTATAAATTTTGGATATTAACCCATTATGAGGGATATGATTTGTAAAGTTTTTCTCCCATTTAGTAGATTGCCTTTTCATTTTGTTGATGCTTCACTTTGCTTTGCAGAAGCTTTTTAGCTTGATATAGTCTCATTTATTTATTTTTGCCTTGCTTCCTTTGCTTTTGCTGACAAATCCAAAAAAATCATTGCTAAGATCAATGTCAAGGATTTTACTCCTATGATTTCTTCTAGGAGTTTTATGGTTTCTGGTCTTATGTTCAAGTCGTTAATCTATTTTGAGTTGACTTTTGTGTATTGTGTAGAATAGGGGTACAGCTTTATTTTTTCTTATTGCTTTTAAAATGTTTAGGGGTTCCTGGGTGACTCAGTCAGTTGAGCATCCAACTCTTGACTTTGGCTCAGGTCATGATCTCACAGTTTGTGAGATGGAGCCCTGCATGGGGCTCCATGCTGGCAGCACAGAGTCTGCTTGGGATTCTCTCTCTTGTTCTCTCTCTCTCTCTCTCTCTCTCTCTCTCTCTCTCTCTCCCCCTCCCCCCCCCACTCTCTCAATAAATAAATAAATAAACTTTTAAAAAAAGTACCTACTTAAAAAAATAAATAAAATGTTTAAATATATATGTAGAATACATTAAAAAGCATGAGATCAGATTTCAATTGAATATACATTTTTCATAATGATAGCCATATTTTTCTAATGTAATTTATTCAATACTTATTTTAAATATTTGTCAAAAACAAACTGACATAATGATTAAAAGTTGAATACCTGTATGGTAAAGAAACATGTCTGTTTTGAACTTCTGTTTCACTCCTTACTAGCTGTGTAACCTTGGATGAGTCATTTAATGTCTGCAAGCCTCATGGAGAAAATGGAGAAAATAATAGTATTTGCTAAATAGAACTGTTATGGAATTAGGGGAGATACCCCAGATGATGTGATTAGTGCAGTGAGTGTCTATAAGGGTTCAGTAATTGCCAGGGGTTATCTTGGTCTTTGTACCATTAGGTAGAACCTCAACCAAGTTCAATAAAGCATTACCTTTTTATGTATTTTTCAATTATATTTCTATCATCTTTTATATGTTTTAACATAATATGGACTGTTTTATGTAACTAGGTTTTGAATTTCTTTTTCATTTTCATTATAACATGAATTTTTTCTGTCATTATTTTTAGAAAATCTCTTTCATACCTGTGTAATAATTGATCTAGATGCCCAATAAATTGCTTAAGAATTACTCCACTGGCAAACATTGAAATTGTCCAGTTGTTCACTGCCATGGATAAATCTTCAGTGATACTCTGTGCATACAGAGCCTTGTCTCTATCTCTTATTATTTCCTGTGGATCAATTGCTACAAGGAAAATTACTGAGTTATATCTCCTTACACATGCTGCATTGCTTTCCATAAAAGTTGATCTAATTTATGATAGAAGCAGCAGTTCCTGTCTCACTACAACCTTGCCAACATCAAGTTTATTTTTAAAATCTTTGTAGCTTGATGATATAAAAATGTGTCTCACTGATGTTTTAATTTGAATTTAACTCCTAGTGAGTATTGACATTCTGATATGCTTAGCCCTTCTAGTTTCCTCTCTGGCAAAGAGTTCCTCTAGGAAACTAGGAGCTCTTTGCTTATTTACCTACACGGGAATGTGTCTTCATTACACTTTTATAACAGTTCTTTGAATAAAAAAAATATTCTGGAATTTACCTTCAGCTAATTTTATGCTGTTTATTAACATATGGATGTTTTCATTTCTAACATGAGCAATCTATCAATGTTTTATCAACTGGTTTATGATTTTAGTGTCCTCTCATAGCCAGAAGTCTTTCAGTTGAGACTTTGCCTGTTTGCTATGTTCAATTTTCTACATTTAAAATTATTGTGGGGCACCTGGGTGGCTCAGTTGGTTAAACGTCCGACTTTGGCTCAGGTCATGATCTCACAGTTAGTGAGTTCAGGCCCCGTGTCGGACTCTGTGCTGACAGCTAGGACTCTACAGCCTGTTTCTGATTCTGTTTGTGTGTGTGTGTGTGTGTGTGTGTGTGTGTGTGTGTATCTGCTCCACTCACGCTCTGTCTCTCTCTTTCTCAAAAATAAATAAACACTAAAAATGTTTTTAAAAATTATTTTAAGAGGGCAATTTATTTTTGTATATTATTTAATATAGAGATCAACTTAAATTTTCTCTTGAGCAAACAACTTGTTCTACCTGTTATTGATTGAATGCTTCTTTTTCTACTCTTATTTATGATACTTTCATGATTTAGAAATTTGATAACTCTTTCTTGTTAAAAATATGCATTAATCACAACATGTTAATCATAACAATATTGGCAAATACAGTTAGGAACAAAGAACAAAATCTAATTATCAGTAACCTTACAAAACCCAGAGACAGTCTTTCTAACAATGCTGGGACATAGTTTTCTGAAGATATACATGTAATTATAGACCTATTTTATTTAGAAATACAATAAATACTGTACATTTTTAAGCTTTTATTCTTTTTTTAAGTTTTATTTTATTTTAAGTTTTCTTAATGATTAAGAAAATTTATTTTTGAGAGATAGAGTGTGAGCAGGGGAGGGGCCAAGAGAGATGGAGACACAGAATCTGAAGCAGGATCCAGGCTCTGAATAGTCAGCACAGAGCCCATTGTGGGGCTCAAACTCACAAACAGCGAGATCATGACCTGAGCCGACATCGGACACTTAACCGACTGAGCCATCCAGGTACCCCTTTTAAATTTTATTGTACAGAAAGAGTGCATGAGCAGGGAAGAGGGGCAGAGAGAGGAAGAGAGAATTTTAAGGAAACTCCAGCCTCAGTGCGGAGCCCAATGCAGGGTTTGATCCCACAACCCTGGGATAATGATCTGAGCCAAAATCAAGAGTCAGATGACTGAGCCACCTGGGAACCCCTAAGTCTTTATTCTTTATTGGACAAATATTTATTTTTCCCCTAAACTATTTCAGGTATTGTGCTAAGTGCTAGGGCTAGAATAGTGATGTCAATAGAAGCTGTTCTCATGTAGCTTATTAGTAAAAATCAATAGTAATAAAAAAATAAAATCACATGAGCAGGTCATTATTACATCTATGATGAAGTGTGACCAAGGAGGAAAAGAGACTGTTTCAAGAGAACGTAACAGAAGGATGTTAGATTTTCTGGGTACACACAGGAAGGTGTCTCCTGTGTTTAAGTCCCAAAGGATGGCCAAAGTTAGACAAGTCCTTCTGTGCTGCAATTGTTTCTCTAAAACTATCAGGAAAAAACAATCTCAATTCAAACTTCTATCAGACCTCTCGCAGGAAATATTGATCCACTCAGTGGGATTCAAGGTGTCAGTTGTCATTATTAGATTAATTAGAGATGTACCCCAAAAATCTGAGTTCTAGGTTATTACACTTGATAAACTACTTGGAAAGACATATTCTATAGTATTTAAATTGTGGAAAAGTATTTGCTTCACAAAAAACATTTTGAGAAATATTTCATTGAAAATAGTTTTATGATCTCTAGAAGCATTTAAACTAACCTGCATAGTGGAACACTGATGTATCAATAAAAATAAAAATGTCCTCCATCAACATGTGGCCAGGATTTACGTGGCTGTAGAGACCATCATGACCTTGAAATTAAGTGATCTAGGTTTGAGTCCCTGCCTTGCCATTTACTAGCTAAGTAATCTTCAAGAAGTCATTTTACTTTACTGAATGGATTTCTTATTCTGCAAATTAGTATACTGGCCTAATTCAGAGCACTATTGATTTTTACATGAAATTTGTGAAAGCAGTTTGGAAAGCACTCAAACTTTGGGGGCACCTGGGTGGCTCAGTGGTTAAGCATCTGACTCTTGATTTTAGCTCAGGTCATGGGTTGTGGGATCGAGGGTTGTGGTATCGAACCCCACATGGGGCGTGGGACTCAGTGTGGACTCTGTTTCAGATTCTCTCTTTCCGCTCGTGCTCTCTCTCTCTCTCTCCCCTTCTGCCCCTCCCCACTCATACTATCTCAAAAAAAAAAAAGCATTCAGCTTTGTATTTTTATGCTCTTCATGGTATGTGAATAACTATAACAGCCATACACTTTATAGCAAAATTAAGTGTTTTGCCATTATTTGAGAATTTGATTACTCACTTCATTGAACTAGATAGCTACAAATTGCAAATTCAAGACTTACTTTTATGTGTTATAAATAGAATCCAAGTCACCCTTTGATAATTTTTAAATGTTATTGACAACTATGTATACAACTTGGCTCTACTTCAGTAGAAAGGAGACTCTGAAGGCAATTGAACACAATAGGAATTTCCCCCACGGTTCACAATTATAGAAACACCTGGGCCAAAAGAAAAAAGAAAAAGAAACTTTCTGTTGATTCACTATGATAATTCATGAGACTCAAGGGCCCTCCACATATTTCAATCCTTGCCAGAAAGTAGGGTGATGGTCTTCAAGTGACTGCAGAATGAAGCAAGAATGAATTCACTCAAAAAATACCTCTTACAATGATTGTTTAGAAGGAAATACTGCTTATAGTGAACACCTGTGCCACTTGATGTTACAACAATTTTATGCGTCCCATTAAAACACTTTCTCTAGGAGCTGCAAGGTGGAGCTATGAGCATGCTAGGAAACTCAGAGCAGTTTCTGCTAGATTGCTTTTCTATGGTTCTAGGAAATTCTTTTCTTTATAAGGACAAATACCATTACCTTATCACATATCACAATGAAAGTCCATGCTCAGATCTGTATGTTGCTATTTAAAATAAGTTGACTACACAAGTATATAAAGTCTCACACATTTATCAAAGTTCTAAGTATGTTTAACCTCACAAATAATATGTCATTACTTCTTGCTTATATATATATTAGGTTTCTGGACCATAAGAATTATAGCCTTCATATAGTATGTTACAGGATTTAGACCTCTCAAGATTTAGGAAAAAAAAATTGATGTTATTAGTTACTCCTATTTGGGACATTCTTTAAACACAAGATAGAGACTCAACCCCTCACTTCCAGTCTGTTTCCAATTCTGCTTAAAATGTAAATCACGGATGTTAATTTTTTGGAGCTATTACTATGTGTTAGACACTGTTCTGAATGCTTTCATTTAGTGTCTTTTTAATTATCACAACCAGGTACAATTAAGATCTTCATTTCACAGATAAAGCGTTAAGTTTTATAAAAGTTAAATAACTTACACAAGTTGTGAAAATAGGATTCATATTCAGGTATAACTCAAAATCTAAGTTATGCTGTCTAGATTTGAGCCTCCAGGAGAGAAATGAGAAGTAGCAATACGATTTCCTAAAGACAGAGAAGAGAATCTCTAACCATTACTGGGAATAGTTGTATTTCAGAGCAATCATTTTACTGATAAGTAAGTAGAGTTTTTCAAAAGGCAGAAGTTATTATTATCAGCTATTATGCTTAGAAGATTATGCAGTAGCAATATCTACAGGTAAGAAATTGGGTTAATCTGAGATTCTCATTCCCAGTGAAATTATTAGTAGAAAGCACTTAGTTCTGATTACAATCTATATGATAGTTTTACCCTGAACTGTATCATGGGGATTTTATCTTAGTAAATGGTACATATCATGAAAGCTGGTGGAAGATCCCAAAATTGTGTGACCATGAAGATTTTCATTGTCATGGAAGTCACCTAGTGGAGCTTTAGTTTTGCTCTATGAAGAGAGCAGAAGACAAAGCCACGGCCAGAGCATGAAGACTGATTCCAGCCCTAGTTCTGAAGGTTGAAGGATGCCATGCATTGGGACAGCTCACACGCTCATCTGCTATCTCACCTTGTTGGTGTTGGATAGCACATGGACATGTATTTTCTCTAGATCTACCAGATCCCTTCCTTGAACTTCTCCAAGTCCTGGGCCAAGTGTGTATGCAGTTCCATGGCAAAGGTTACCAGCTTTTCCTGCACGTCACTTGCAGCATTGAGACTTGAGATCATGAGGGACAGACACCTAGACACAGTCTATCTTGGAAAGGGCCAATTTGTCCAGGATCTCAAATGCTTTGCTTCCCAACTGGAGGTGGGCTGATCTACACTGACTTCAGGCTTAAGGGGCAACAATCTTCATGGACTGACTTCGTGCTTAACACAGATGGTAAGGTCAACAGCCTGCATGGACAGCTCCACCAGCTCCCACAACCATATAAAGTCTAACCCCTATAAAAAACACCACTCTGTCTATATTACTCATAACAGTAATATTAATAAAGTAATTCTTTTTTTAATTTTTAATGTTTATTTTTGAGAGAGAGAGAGCACGAGCAGGTGAGGAGCAGAGAGAGAGGGAGACACAGAATCCGAAGCAGGTTCCAGGCACCAGCTGTCAGCACAGAGCCCATCATGGCACTTGAATCCACAAACTATGAGATCATGACCTGAGCTGAAGTCAGATGCCTAACCGACTGAGCCACCAGGTACCCCTACTCATAACATATTTCTAGTCAGATCCTGACTTATACATTAGTTATTCCATATATTTCTTTAGCCTCTCAAATCATCTGTCCTAAATTGTGCTACATGACCAAAGAAACATGAATGTGGACCACATTATAATTGTCCTCCTGCAATTGTTCCCAGAGTTATATTTAAACACAATGCCATTTGTCATTTGATAGAGATTATAAGAGGTAGCCCTATCGAACTTGTCATCATGTTTACAGTAATATATTAGAATATTATTATTTTATATACTGTCTTTATAAGGACAAAAGAGAAATTTCTCCTTGAGTTTGGTAATAGGATTAATTGTACAGTTACTAAACAAATATGTTATTTTTAGTTAACACTGGGCATCTTATACATAAAGCTCTTTGCCTATTCACATAACCCCTAGCAAGTTCAGAGTGACATTTGATGCCCACCTAGAACAAGTTGATGGCCCTTTTACTGCATCTATTTTCCTTTTGCATTTTTTCTTATTCATTTTATTTGAACATTTGTCATTTTTAAGCCATCTGAACACTTTTTTTTTTTTAACAGAGCAGGATAAAAATTAAAGTTGGAATTGCCTGAATCATTCAGAATGGAGACCTTTAATTTGTTAAAATACAAATTTTAACAATTTCTAATGTTTTTCATTATTCCTACTGAAAGTATATAGAATTAAAGGAAATCCACCAGAAAGTCCTGCTGACAATAAAACCTTGTAAGTTTTTTATTAAATTTGATCTCATAGCCCTTCAAAATAGATCTTACGTTACGTAGACCTAGAATTTAAGAAATCAAAACAGGAGCATCTGGGTGGCTTAGTCAGTCAAGCATTTGACTCTTGATTTCGGGTCAGGTGATGATCACAGAATCATGGCATTAAGCCTGACTCAGGCTGTGTGCTGGGTGGGGAAACTGCTCAAGATCCGTTCTCTCTCCCTCCCCCACCCCCCCACTCATGCACTCTCTCTCTAAAAAAAAAAAATAAATAAAATTAAAAAAAAATTTTTTTTAATTTAAAAAAAGAAACCAAAAGCTATTTAACTCATGTTATTGAATACTCACATGTTCCAATTATTATTTTAAGCATTTATTATGTTTTACATGAGAGAATATTCAAGAACAGAGGGGTTATGTCTTCCTAGCACAGAGTAATTTTCTAATTTGCCCAAGGCCAATAGCTAGGATCTGGCACAGCCAAGAACCAGGATCCATGACACTAGTGTCCATGACACTGCTGGTACTTACAAGATGGTACTACGTCAACAGGGTCTCACAAGTCTTTGCTTCACAGTTTTCATGTATGTGTTTCCAGAATAATACTAGCTTCCTATTTATTATATATTTTTATTTACTCAATCTCTTCTTATAAATTTCCCTATTTCTCTTTTTTTCTTTTCTAAGAATACTTGTGAAATTATTTTCTTTTAAAACTTAAGTAACTTATGTAGTTACATACATAACTTATGTATGTAAAACTTAAAAAAACTTATGTAATTCCTAATTTAAAATCTGTGATTATTTTATTATACATTATGTTATATTGTTATAGATATGAAATTATATACCACATATTTTAATATAAATATTATTCCTTTAAATAATTTATTAATATTTAATGATAAATAGATTTTTATTTTTAAAGGCTAGATTTATTAGAGGTGCCTGGGTGGCTCAGTCGGTTAAGCGTCTGACTTTGGCTCAGGTCATGATCTCACAGTTTGCGGGTTCGAGCCCCACATTGGGCTATCAGTTCAGAGCCTGGAGCCTGCTTGAGATTCTGTGTCTGCTTCTCTCTCTGCCCCTCCCCACTCACACTCTGTCTATCTCTGTCTTTCAAAAAATGAGTACACGTTAGAAAAAATTTAAAGTCTAGATTTACTCAAGAATTTTGGGAAACATATTTCTAGTATAAAGCAGAGATGATAAATATTTACCTAGGAGGATTTTGATTCAAAGATGTATTTATTTGGCCAGCATATAGTATTTTTTTCTCTAATCAACTTTTTTGAGGTATTATTTACATCTAATAAAAAGTACATATTTTAAGTTCATTGTGCAAGGAGTCGTCACGAACATTTGCACTCCTGTATCCAGCATCTGTTAAGACTTAGAACCTTTCCATGACCACCCCCATCCCCCGCAAAGTTCCATTATTCCTGTTTATAGCCACTGCATCCTCAGCTTCTTGCCCAGATAATTACTGATAAGATTTATATCACTGTAAACTGGTTTTGCAGGTTCTAGAACTTCATATGAATGGAGTGGCACAAAGTGAATTCTTCTGTGTTTGGCTTCTTTCACCTATTATCCCTTTGTTGCATATACCAGCAGTCTGTTTCTTATTGTCTCTGATAATATTCTATTGTATGGCTATAGCAATTTGTCCATTCACCTGTTGATGGACATTTTAGTTGCTTCCAAGTTTTTGGCTAACATGAATAAGGCTTCAACGAACGTTCATGTTCAGTTCTTTGTGTAGACATGTGTTCGTCTCTTGGGTAAATACTGTGAGTTGAAACCTGGGCCATCTAGTAAGTACATTAACTTATATAAGGAGCTGCAAAATTGTTTTTCAAGTGATTGTTTTATTTTCACTGTAACCAGAAATATCTAAGCATTTCCACACTCACGTCAACACTTCATATTGTCAGTACTTTTGTTTTGTTTTTGTTTAGCCTTTCCAGTGGGTTAAAGATTTTTTTTAAGGGGCGCCTGGGTGGCGCAGTCGGTTAAGCGTCCGACTTCAGCCAGGTCACGATCTCGCGGTCCGTGAGTTCGAGCCCCGCGTCAGGCTCTGGGCTGATGGCTCGGAGCCTGGAGCCTGTTTCCGATTCTGTGTCTCCCTCTCTCTCTGCCCCTCCCCCGTTCATGCTCTGTCTCTCTCTGTCCCAAAAATAAATAAAAAACGTTGAAAAAAAAAATTTTAAAAAATAAAAAAAAAATTAAAAAAAAAGATTTTTTTTAAGTTTATTTATTTATTTTGAGAGAGACGGAGACAGTGTGAGTAGGGGAGGGACAGAGAGAGAAGAAGAAAGAGAGAATGCTAAGCAGGTTCTGCATTGCCATCGCAGAGCCTGACATGGTGCTCGAATCCACGAAGCTGTGAGATCATGACCTGAGCCAAAACTGAAGTTGGATGCTTAACCTACAGAGCCACCCAGGTGCCCTTAAAGATTCTTTATATGTCCTGGATACAAATCCTTTAATATATATAAATAATATATAATATATATATAATATATATAAATAATATATAATATATAATATATATAAATAATATATAATATATACACATATATGTACATATATGGGTGTGTGTTGTGTATGTATATATATATATATACATATATATATATATATATTATTACTCTATGACTTCTGTTTTTCATGTTCTTAATACCATCTTTCAAAGAACAGGTTTTGGGGAGAATGGGTGGCTCAGTAGGTTAGGCATCTGACTTTGGCTCAGGTCATTATCTCACGGTTTGTACTGTGAGATCTGTACTGACAGCTCAGAGCCTGGAGCCCACTTCAGATTCTGTACCTCCCTATCTCTCTGCCCCTCCCAAAAAAAGTTAAAAAAAGAACAGAAGTTTAGTTTTGATGAAGTCCAATTTATTTTTTTCTACCTATATGATTAGTGCTTTTTGTGCACCACAAAACAAATTTTGTTTACCATAAGTTTCTTAAGAATTTTCTAGGGCCGCCTGGGTGGCTCAGTCAGTTAAGCGTCCAACTTTGGCTCAGGTCATGATCTCGCAGTTCAGAAGTTCAAGCCCTGCCTGGGACTCAGTGCTGACAGCTCAGAGCCTGGAGCCCGGAGCCTGCTTCAAATTCTATGCCTCCCTCTCTCTCTGCCCCTCCCCTGCTTGCTTGTGCTTGCGCGCACTCTCTCTCTCTGTCTCTCTCTCCCAAATAAACATTTAAAAAAAGAATTTTCTAGGTAAATAATCATGTCTTAATGGCAGTATTACTTCTTTCCAATATGAATGATACTTCTCTTTTTTTGCCTTTTTTTTACTAGGGCATCGAGTAGAATTTTGAATAGAAATGTTGATACAACATTGATACATCCTTGGGTTTTTTCCGAATATTATGGGAGAAGCAATCAGTTTTCACCATAAAGATGATGTTAACTGTAGCTTTGTCATAGATGTTCTTTATCGGGTAATGAAAATTTAGTACTATTCCTAATTTACTGAGAATATAAAGTTTAAAAAATACTTTCTTATTATCATTTCAATGTCTGTGGAATCTATGGTGATATCTCCTTTTTTATTCTAACATTGATAATTCGTGCTTTCCTCTTTTTTCCGATTAGTCTTGCTAAGCTAATTGATTTTATTAATCCTTTCAAGGTATCAACTTTTGCTTTGCTATATCTATCTGCTATTTGTATTATATTCATTGATTTTCTGCTCAGATTAAGATAAAATCTTTCTTTCTACTTGCTTTAGTTTAATAGCTTTTTTCTAGCCTTTAAGGTGGAAAATTAAATCATTAAATTTAACTTTTTGTTGTTATTATTAATTTCCACTTCTGTTGTCAGAGAGCCGACTGTAGGATTTTGATGTTTCAGAACTCATTATGAAAAATTATGACCTAAATTAATATTATATATGTGCATTTAATATGTATTTTGAAATTGTTGGAACTAAAGACATGTAAATGTTAGGTATATAATGGTTGATAGTGCTCAGATCTTCTGTATCCTTACTGTTTCTTTTTCTACTTTATCTATTAATGACTGACAAAAGGTCATTAAAATCCTCAAGTATAACTGAGGATTTATTTCTTCTCTCACTTCTGTCAGTGATTTCTTTGTGAATTTTGAAGCTCTATTATTAGGTGTATAAATATTTGCAATTTTTATAACTTTATGGATAAAGTTTCACCTTGTCCCAGTAATAACATGTCCTTCTTTATTTCTTCGAATACTTTTGGTTGAGATCTTTTTTTAGTATAAAATAGCCATGCCAAGGTTATCGGTTGGGGTGGGGGGGCTGGTTTGCATGTATTTGCACATATTTTTCCATGCTTTAAGATCTAGATTTGTATTTTAAAATTTGAAATGCTCCTCTTATTGTAACATATACTGAGACCTTTATTTTTATCTGATAATATGGGCCCTTTAGTTAGAATGTTTTATAGTTTCTGTAATTAGTGTTATCTTTGGATTTAAATCCACTAGCTTCTTAGTTGTTTGCTATTTTGTTACTGTTTAAAAATTATGTTTAGGGGAGCCTGGGTGGCTCAGTCAGTTAAGTGTCCAACTCTAGATTTTGACTCAGGTCATGATCTTGCAGTTCATAGGATCGAGCCCCATGTCAGGCTCCATGCTAACAGTGCAGAGCCTCCTTGGGATCCTCTCTCCCCTTCACTTTCTACCCCTCCCCTGCTCTCTCTCTCTCTATCCATCTCTCTCAAAATAAATAATCTTTAAAAAATAAAAAATAAATAAAAATTATATTTAGCGTTTGCTCTAGAATCAAGTGTTCATTCTAAGCCATTTAATTGAAATCAGAACTTTACCATTTCACTTTTCTTACCTCATGTCTCACACTTCACTTTTTGTACTTTCTACTTCCCACTTTTCACTTCACACCTGATATTTGGAGTTCCCAATTCCAACTCTCCACTTCAAAAATATAATAAACTTAAGGAGTAAATTTCCATTTATAAGTTTCCCCTACTATCCAAGAGTAGAGCTATAAAATTCATATGAAAATCTTGGTATGGACATATATTCTCATTCCCCTGGGTAAATAACCAAGGAATGGAATGATTGGGTCATTTGTGAAGTATATGTTTAAATGTTTAAGGGACTATCAAACTCTTTTCCAAAGATTTTGTGTTGTTTCATATTTCTATTAGCAGTATGTGAGAATTCCACTTTGTAACACTTGCTATAGTCCATTCTACTAGGTGTGTTTTGGTGCCTTAATGTGGCTTAACTTATATTTTCATGATTACTAATAATGTTAAGCATCTTTTCATGTACTTATTGGTTATTATACATTCTTGTAAAGTGCATGTTCAAATCCTTTACCAATTTCTTCATTGGGTTGCATTCTTATTATTGAGTTTTAAAAGTTACACATTCTGAATACAAGTTTTTTGTCTGGTGTATGCATTGTGAATGTTTCTTCCAATCTGTAGCTTGCTTTTAATTCTCTTGATGTTGTCTTTTGAATAGTAAATGTTATTAATCTATCTATATAAATTATATAAATTGATATATAACTTCAGATTTTTATTTTGTAAAAAAAGTTTTTTCCCATATTTTCATGATAGAAGTTTTGTAGTTTTAAAGTTTACTTTTATGTCTATGATCCATTTGAAGTTAGTTTTTGTGTATGTTATGAATTAGGTTTGATACTGAATTTTTGCTGTATGGATGTTCTATCGATCCAGCACCACTTGCTGTAAAGACATTCTTTTCTTCCATTGAATTACCTTGACCTATTTATTGAAAAATAATTGACTGTATATATATGGTTCTATTTCTTTACATTTTGCGCCGTTTCTTTAATACTAACGTCTATCTTTTTACCCATACCAATTTGTCCCGATTTCTGTATCTATTTGTTAAGTCTTAAAGTTAGGTAGGATAATTCCTCACTTATTTCTTCCTTTTAAAAATAGTTTAGATTATTCTATAGTACTTTTTTCATATAAATTTTATAATAAATTTATACAAAAAGCCTGATAAAATATTATTTGGAATTGCTTTGAATCTTTTTGATTCTATAGATTCATTTGGGATAGTTGTCATCTTAATGATAAATATGACTCTTCCAATTCATAAATGTAACATATCACTTCTTTATTTAGATGATTTTAATTATTTTCATATATATATATATATATATATATACATATGGATGAATAAATATGAATGGATAAAGAAGATGTGATATATATATGTATATATACATATATATATATGAATATTATTAATACATATAAAAGAATGAAATCTTGCCATTTGCAACAACATGCATGGAGCTAGAGAGTATAATGCTAAGCAAAATAAGTCAGAGAAAGACAAATACCATATGATCTCACTCATATGTGGAATTTAGGAAACAAAACATGAGCAAAGGAAAAAAAATTGAGACAAACCAGGAAAAAGACTTTTAATTGTAGAGAATTATATCCCCTCTGGTTACCAAAGGATATATGGGTTGGGGGAATGAGGGAAATAAGGGTTGGGGATTAAGGAGTACACTCACCATACTGAAAAAAAATGAAAAAAATATGCATGATTATTTAAATGAAAAAGAAGACATTTTTTCTGGTGGGGTGTCCATGAATGTAGATGTGATAAGACAGAATGAAGATACAGGAAGATCAGCATGCAGTGTAAAGGGACCTACAATGTTTGCAAGATATCTTCATTTTAGAGAATATGGGGCAGTGCACCATTAACTTTAAGTAGATTGTGGGTGATTACAAACCCATACTGAAATCCACAGAACAATACTAATTAAATAATACAAATAGATCTAACTTAAGCCAAAGTTAAAATGGAGCATTAAAAATGAATATTATCTTCTCTTGTATAGACTTTCAGATTGAGTTATTTTCTTTCAGTATTTTAAAGATATTCTCTATAATTTCTACCTTGTGTATAGGCTGTTTTTCTGTAGGCCTTTTGAATATTTTTTCTTTTGATATTCAGTACTTTGATTATAATATATATAGACATAGTTTTCTTTGAATTTATCCTGTGTGGTGTTTTCTGAGATTCTTGAGCTATAAATTTATGTTTTCCACTAAATTTAGGATTTTTTGTCCATTTTCCTTTAAATACCATTTTGCCCCAATCACACTCTTTCATTGGTTACCCCCATTGTTCATATTTAAAACTTTTTATATTATACCATAGATTGTTGATTATTCCTTAATTTTTAACAATCTTCCTTTCTCTCTGTTCTTCAGAAAAAATAATTTCTATTTTTCTATCTTAAAGATCACTGATTTTTTTCTTCCATCATCTCTACCTTCCTATTGACTCCATTCAGAGAGCTTTTAATCTCATATGTATTAATTTTCGGCTCTCAAACTTTTATTTGATTCTTTATGTAAATGATATGCACAACTGGTGTTGAGTACTGTCATGATTCTGTGACGAATGTTAATGTTGCCGTTTCCACAGGAAAACAACTCAGTTCAATTCAGACCATAAGCTGTGCCTCAGTTCATAAATTAATCTGTTCAGGCTGCCACACAAAATACCATAGGCTGGCTAAACAACAGAAACTTATTTCTCAGTAAGCTGGGAAGTCTAAGGTCAAGGTGCAGGCCAATTTGGTCTCTGTTGTCATCTATCTTCCTGGCTGGCAGAGAGCTGCCTTCTTGCTATATCTTCACATGGCCTTTCCTTAGTGCAAGCCTAAGGAGTGAGAGTGAGAGCAAGCTCTCTGATGTCTGTTATTATAAGAGCATGAATTCCATCTTGAGGGTCCCTTTTCCATGACCTTTTTTGACCCTAATTATTTTCCAAAACTCCCATCTCCAAATCTCATTGGAGGTTTAGTCTTTAACACATGAATTTGGAGGTTATTCAAATATTCAGTCCACAATATTCCACTCCTGGTTCCCCCAAATTTATATCCTTTTTACATGTAAAATACGTTCATTCCACCCTAACCATCCCCAAATCTGTAATTAATTTAAACATGAACTCTAAAGTCTAAGGTCCGAAATCTCATTAAAATGCCATCTAAATCGGGTATGGGTGAACCTTGAGGTACAATTCATCCTGAGGCTAGTAAACATGTGGAACATTTTCCCAGTAATTCTCAATAAGTTTTAATTTCATTAACAAAAAAGTATAGATGTGTTAGATAAAACTGTCCTAGGAATCCCTTTCATTATCAAAAATTTTAATTAAAATTGCTATTTGAATGAGGTAACATGGATATTTTTAATTTGATCATGAATGTATAAATCAGAATAAACACTTTGCAAATTTCTATGAATGTATATCTAAATACATATTTATGATGTGTATATGTATACATATATGAATTTAACAATGTATATCTAAATATATATGTTAATAATGTATAATTAATAACTATATAGATAAAATAAACAGTATAAATTATATTATATAAAAAGAATATGAAATAAAAGATCAGTGCAGCCCTAGAAAACAGCTTAACTGTAGCCTCATTCAAGTCCTTGACTGAACACTCCCTAGTTAAGCTACTTTCAGATTCCTACCCCACAATAACTGTGAGATTTCAGATGCTTATTGTTTTACGCCAAGAAGTCTGCTGAAATTTGTTACCCAGGACTAGATAACTAGATTTACTTTACTTCATAAGGGCATCTATGAAAAGCACACAGGTAATAGCATACTTAATGGTAAAATATTGAATGCTTCCTCCCCGTCCCTCCCCCCATATGAAGAATAAAGAAAGTATGACTGCTCTCACCATTTCTATTCAACTAGAGCTTACAGTCTGTGCAACAAGGTACAAAAAAAAAAAAGAAATAAAAACATCCAGATCATAAAGGAAAAAGTCAAACTCTACCTGCAGTTTTTATTTTCTATATAGAAATGCTATGGAATCTATCAATAAGTCAGTAAAGTGAGTAAAGTGTTAAGAAGTGAGTTTAACAAGGCTGCAATATACAAGATCAATCCATAAAAGTAAACTATAGGGCGCCTGAGTGGCCCAGTCGGTTAAGCGTCCGGCTTCGGCTCAGGTCATGATCTTGCGGTTTGTGAGTCCGGGCCCCTCGTCAGGCTCTGAGCCCACAGCGCAGAGCCTGGAGCCTGCTTCAGATTCTGTGTCTCCTCCTCTCTCTCTGCCCCTCCCCTGCTCATGCTCTGTCTCTCTCTATCTCTCAAGAATAAATAAACCTAAAAAAAAAAAGTAAACTATAGCTCTCTTACTAGAAGTAAACAATCAAAAGTTGGTATTTTAAAAGTATCATTTACAAGATCATCAACAATCTAAAATAGTTAGGGGTAAATGTAACACAAAATATGCATACTAGTATCCTGGAAACTACAAAATATTACTGAAATTAAATAATAACTAAATAACTGGAAGGATATATAGTGTTCATGGACTGAAAGACCTAATATTGTGAAGATATCAATTCTACCCAAATTGATCTATAAATGCAATGGTTTCCCAGTCAAAATCCCAGTAGATCATTTTTTATACAAATTGAAAGGCTGATTCTAAAATTCATATGGAAATGTAAAGGACCTAGAACATCCAAAACAACTTTGTAAAAGAGGAACAATGATGGAAGACTGCACTATCCAATTACAAGACTTATCAAGAACTACAAAAGTCCAAACAATGTGGCATTGTCATGAAGATAGAAAAGTATATTAATGGAACAGAATAAAGAATCTAAAACCACACATATACACACTCAATGGATTTTGGTAAAGTTGCAAAATGAATTCTGCAGAAAATACTCTTTCAAACAAATTAGTGTCATAATTATTGTATATCCGCATGCAAAACAGGAACCTAAATTCATACCTCACAGTATACACAAAATTAACTCAAAATGGATTAAATACCAAAATGTAAATTCTAAAGCTAAAAAAATTTTATGGGCACTTGGGTGGCTCAGTTGGTTAAGCATCTACCTTTGACTTAGGTCATTATCTTACGGTTCATGGGTTTGAGCCCTGCATCCGACCCCACACTGTCAGTGCTTGGGATTCTTTATCTTTCCCTCTCGCTCTAACCCTACCTCACTCACACTTTATCTCTCTAAAAAATAAGCTTAAGGAAAAAAAAAACTTCTTAAGTAAAACATAAGAGAAAAACTTTGTGACCATGGATTAGGCAATGACCTCTTAGATAAGACACCATAAACATGATCCACATAAAAAATAAATTATAAGTTAAATTTCAACAGAGCACCTGCACGGCTTGGTTGGTTAAGCATCCAACTTTGGCTAAGGTCATGATCTCACAGTTCATGGGTTTGATCCCCAGAGCCTGCTTCACATTCTGTGTCTCCCTCTCTCTCTGCCTCTCCCCCATGCACACACTCTCTCTCTCTTTCAAAAATAAACATTATATATATATATATACATATACATATATATATACATATATATGTGTGTGTGTATATATATACGTGTATATATATACACATATATATATCATATACATATATATACATATATGTGTGCGTGTGTATATATATACGTGTATATATACACGTATATATATATATATTGAATTTCATCAAAATCAGAAACTTCTGCTCTTTATCAGATAATGTTAAGAGAATGAAAAGACAAGCTACAAACAGGGAAACAAAAATTGCAAACTTCATATATGATAAAATTCTTATATCCTGAATATTTACAGAGCTATTAAAACTTATTAATAAGGAGATAAACAACCCTATAAAAGATAGCCTATAGTTTTCCACACTTTGCTTAAGAAAATATACAAATGGCCAATATGTACACAAAAAATATTCTCAATATATTTAATTATTAAGGGAATTAAAATTAAAACCTTAATGAGAGAATTCTACAAACCTATCAGAATATCTAAAATTAATAAGATTGACAAGACCAAGTGTTGGTAGAAATATAGGGAACTTCAAAATCTCAGACACTGTTGACTGGAATAGATATGGCACAAACACTTGGGGAAACAGTTTATCAGTTTCTTAACTATTGAAACAACACCTACTATGTGATAGATAATCACTTACCAATGCCATGTCTAGATATGTGTACAGTAGAAAAACATACAAAAGGAATATATAACGCTCATAGCAGCATGAGGCATAAGAGCCAAGAAATTGAACCAATTCAAATGCCAAACAGGATGATTGACATGTTAATTATTCAGTAATAAAATAGAGTGACAAATAACAAATGCAACACATAGGTGAGTCTCACAACCATAATGTTGAGCAAAATGAAGCAGAAAAAAATGCATATGTTGTATAATTCCATTAACACAAATTTCAAATATAGACATACCTAATACATGGGGTTAAAAATCAAGATATAGCTACCCTTGATGACATGGGGAAAGATAGTAGCTAGAAAAAGGCATGACGGGAGATTCTTTGGCAGAAGAAATAATTTGTGTTTCATCTAGTTATGCATTATGCAGATCCTGTTTATTTTAAAACAAAATAACTTTACTGAAGTGTAATTGGCATATGATAGATAAATGCAAATATTTAAACTGTACAATTATATAAGTTCTGATGTATGAATGACCAATGAAACCATCACAATCAAGCTACAGAACATATTCCTTCTTCATGTTTTTCCCTTCCACATGCCAAATCAGCATCTACTGATCTGCTTTCTGTCACTATAAAAATTAATTCACATTTTCTAGAGTCTTATATAAACATAATCACTCATTATGCTCTTTTTTGTCTTTTTTTAAAAAGTTTATTTATTTATTTTTGAGACACACAGACAGAGCAGGTGAGGGGCAGAGAGAGAGGGCGAAAGAGAAAATCCCAAGCAGGCTCTGTACCAGTAGTGCTAAGCCCCTTCTGGGGCTCAAACCCACAAACAGTGAGCTCAGGACCTGAGCTGAAACCAAGAGTTGGACGCTTAGCTGACTGAGCCACCTAGGCACCCCTCTTTTTTGTCTTTTTCTACTCAGTGTAATTATTCTCAGATTCATTCATTTTGTTGCATGCATCGATAAATAGTTTACTGTTTTTATTTATGAATAGTATTCTCTTATATGAATACATCACAAATAGTGTCAATGGACCTCAGAGTAGTTCCCACTTTGTAGCTATCACAAATAAAGCTGCTATGAACATTTGCATACACATCTTTTTACGGATGTATATTTCCTTTGCTCTTGGGTAATTCACATTTTGAAAACTCAACTGGCTAATGCACTTACAATTTGTTCCATTCTGTATATATTATATTTTAGTTAAAGGTTTACATTTAAAAAATATTTCATGAGAAAGAAATCAGCATATTTAGCACAGAGGCAATAATAAGGACACACTTTACAAACATTTCCAGAATTAGAAAGAAAAAACAAAAATATCTGAGAATAAAAACTGAAGCTATTATATTTCAATAGAAGTATTCTATGCAAAACAAAAATTATGCTCTTGTTTTTTTTAAAGGGTAGCAAATATTTGAATTGCTATAGAATAGAAAGAATATTCTATAGTTGTCGATCAAAATACACACACACGCGCGCACACACACACATATGCACAAAACATGCTGGGGAAGCCACAGTTAGTGCTTCGTTAGACAATCCCAGTTGAATCTACCTTCCAGTCATCAATACCATGATGCCTGACACATGAGGGAAGCCGTCCTGAATTCTTCAGACAGGCCCATCTGCCAGTAGAATAACACCAAGTCATGTCTGCAATGCTATGTGTAATAAAGGCTCTCCCTGAATTCTGCCCAAATTCCTAATCCACAGCATCCTACAATAGAATAAGATGATGACTGCTTCAAGATGGTATGCTTTGATATAGCTTATTCCAGTCAGGAACTGAAACAAAACAATTGGATTGAATTTGCATGATAAATAAGAGGAGGACAGGAAGAGAGGAGAGTAGAAAGAAGGAGTACAGCACTGTGTTAACCTTGGCAGAACACCGGAATCACTTGAGGAAGTTTTTTCGTTGTGTTCTTTGTTTTTTTTTAATGTGGATGGCAAGCTTCCACTTTCAAATTCTGATTGAATTGGTATAGAGTGTAGCTTGAGTATTGGGATTTTTAAAAGCGTCTGAGGTGATTCTACTAATCAGTCTAGGTTTACAACCACTAGTATGGAGTATTAATTCCTCATTTTTGAAGAGGAATGAAAATGTACATATTACTGCTTTATTTTGATAATCGGAGAATACAGATTATACGATACCTTAGAAATTTAAAACTAACTCAATATATTTAAATATCACAAAATATACAAAGAAAGCATACTTCTTACAGTAGAAAATATGAGGAAAACTCATAAGTATGTAACTAAACTAAAATTAAATATATCCACTAAAACAAAATATTCTCATAAAATGTTTCTGTTGAACCACAAGTGTTCTCAAAATAAATGATGAAGAGCAAAATACATCAAAGAAATACCCAGCATGTGTTTTTCTCAGGCAAATGGAGATAAACAAAAAAGCCAACATTAATTTTTAACAATATTAAAAAATTCACTAACTAGCAAGAAGAGGATTATTTATAATAAATAAAAGTAAAAAAAAAAAAAGCACACACACAATGAAATACTGCCCCCCTGAATGAACAAAAAGTAAAAAGCAAGAGATTTGAATACATCTCTTTGATTTTGCCCTAAGAAGCAGACAAAAATTAAATAAGAATGAAGAATTGAAATACTAGGGCTAATAAATTTAAATGTGTAGGTAATACATTAAACTTTATATCCAAATGAATTCAATTTGTCCCTATAGACCTCAAGCCAGATATGTTGAAGTCATCCTTGAAGCCTTCTCCACATCCCATCAACCGCTAGGTATAATGAATCTACAACTGCAGCACCTGTCTAATGTACCCACTTCTCTCCACTTCCCAGTTATGAGCCACTGTTGTCCACACTACCATCAGCTCTTGAGTTTACCACTTACTTCCTTTGTCTCTCCTCCCTGGGCCCTCCACATTCTGACTTGTTCTTTGCCAAAACATTCTCTGCACTGAAGCAAAAGCATTTTAAAATATGCTGTCACTTCACTGCCATTTTCCTAGGATGTTGCAAAAGGAAGAAACATGCTTACATATGAGATGTTTGTCTATTTTTTCTGCAAGTGAAAAAAATGGCTAGATGGATTTTCACCCGATTTCAAAAAAAATTTTTTTTTGATCTCTAACTTGAAAACTAGGCCCCAGGATATATACAAAAGTCCCTGTTGGGATGCCCCTGAGGGTAACTCAAAGAAATAAGCAGTCATGCTCCCCAGCAGCTTGGAGCACTGATCTGCTGTTGAGTTCATGCTGAACACTGTCTTGTGAATACACATGTCTAGTGTCTGAAGCAACAGGTTCATGATTCCACCCAGCAGCATTGCATGTCTGTAAAATACAAATGATACGATTTGAATGGGTGAAAATATCTTCAATGAAAACAAGTGAATAAATATTGATGTTTGAGCTCTAGCTTTTATTCATATTACATATACATATATACACACATACATATATATGTGCATATACATACATGCATTAACATACATACACAATAAATTCATCAAATATTCCAAAAGCCATGCTATGGTTAACAAGACAGATTAATTCTTGCCTTCATGGGATGTAAAATCTAGGGTTGGAGGCTAATTATATACAAATAATTATACGTATGTTTTATTAAATTACAACTGCCAGGAAGATCTATATTTAAATCCTGATTTTCAGTTATATTTTCTTCTAATGAAATCACTGCACGAGAAACTTTTACATGACTATTATTGTTTTTGTTGGTAATGGCTAGGTGGGGTCAAAGGATTCTGGACTTTTGTAAAAAGAAGATATCATTATCCCTTCCCAAGAGCTATTATAACTGTTTTATCTCTACATTTGATCCTGCAGTAATGTATATTATGGTATAATTATAATAAAAAGGATACTTAAGAGTACAATTACCCTTCCCCAAAAAAGCCTCATTTCAATTCTTTCCAAGGAAAATAGGAAAATTACAGAGAAGTTTACAACTAGAAGGGACATGAACGAACTATCTTTTTTTCCTCTCATGAAGGAAATGAAGCCCAAAGAAGTGAAACAGCTTGCCCAGGATCACTCAGCTGTTCTGTAACAGTGTCTCTCGAGTCCATGACATCAAAATAAAAATCACGTGATGTTACTCTTAGGGGGTACATGTATGGAAATAAGATAACTACTTCTAAGATGAATCTGTAAACTAATCTTAATTCTTCAGTCCATTTAAGCAATACGTATTTAATGAGCACCTGCCAGGCAAGGTTCCGTGAAGGCTGAAAGTTGATCAAGACCTGCTCTGTGCTCTTAAGGAGACTGCAATGTAGTGGAAAGGATAAATCAAGTAAACAAACCATTTTAACAAACTGAGGATTGAGTAATAAACACATTTTATTACAAGTGTGCACTTGGGTTCTTTTCTATTCAGTGGAGGTATGAGAATTAAATGAGATAAAATATTCAAAAGTGCTAGAGATAGTAGGTAATTATCAAATGTCTTTCTTTACAGTTATTAATTGCTATAAAATCATTAAAAGATAAAAAACAACAACAACAAAGTCTTGGGGAAAATAGTACATCAAAGAAGTAGGTACCTTTACATTTTAAATGAAATGCAGAATCCAGGTTGTTCTCTAGATAATTAAGCAGGGAAACATATAAATCTAAGTGATCTGGTCCATTTCGCTGCCTTTGAGGCAGCTGTTCCCCTATAGAATGGAGTCTCAACACCCCAACATTCATTGTTTACTGATTCAGCTGATGGACAGGGCCTGAGCTTCCACAGTAATACACTGATTATTATTTGCTTTAGAAATAAATGTGGCTTAACTGGGCTTTATTTATTGATTAGTTGGAATGGGCCCAGACTGCCAATAAAGTCCGCAGGAGGAAACCAAGGAGGCCTGCTGTTGATGCTGAAACAAATTTTTCAATGCCAGAAATGCCTTGGGATGCCCCTTTCATTTTTGTTTAAACCAGACTACAGGGTTGTGACAAGCAGAGAGCAAATAGTACTTGATGCCACACAAATGCGTTCAGCAAACTCTCCCACAACTTCGGAGGCAGGGGGGATGTTGCCGCAGATGGTAAATTGCCTGACATGTATACAAGCTGACAAGGGTTCCAACCTCCAATGACTATACAGAATCATTTTCTCTTTAATGCAGGATTCCCACCCCAGAACTTCACTTTAGATTATTCTTTGCTGTAGGGCAACTGTCAGCTTCAGGGCAGGACTGTTTATGAGACTGCAGTGAGCCATTTAGCCAGAGAGGTTTTCAAAACAGAAGATAAGATAAAAGTGAGGAATAACCTTCACTTGTTCAGGCAAAAGCTGTGGGTGAGCTCAAGAGAAAGAACAACCCAGTGCCACGAAGCATTACAGGTGTCTCTCCATATTGAACTCTCCTGAGTGGACAGCAGACAAAACAATAACAATAGTAATGCTAATATCTAATACAACAGAAAGTTTTCTAAACATGAAATCTTTATATCAATGATCTCTCATTGTTATTCGACTTAGTCACATAGATAGAGTTATTTCCATTTCAAACAAGAGAAAATTGAGGCTCAGCAGAGTGGTTGGTTCCCAGCTAATAAGTGGTTGATCCTAGAAATAAATACATGTCTTGTTCCAAAGCTAATGCTTCTTTCAAAACATCATATTATTATAAACATTTTTCCTATCTCAAAACATCAAATTCAGTGTAGTAACTATCTCTGGGTAGGAGGACAGAAAGATAGAGGAACCTTCAACTACAATTTATCCATTGTGTTTTACTTCTTTTTTTAAGTTTATTTATTTATTTTATGAGACAGAGCGAGTCAGAGAGAAAGAGAGAGAGAGTGTGCACAAGCAGGGGAGGGGTAGAGAGACAGGAGAGACAGAATTCCAAGCAGGCTCTGTGCGGGGCTCACACTCATGAACCCGTGAGATCATGAACTGAGTCAAGATCAAGAGTCAGACACTTAACTGACTGTGCCACCCAAGTACCCCATCATGTTTTATTTCTTAAAGTGTAATATATGAGACAAAATACAGCACAGTGTTAGTATTTAAAATGGCTATTTGTTGTACTGTTTTCTATAGTTTTCTGTGGTCTTGAAGTATTTAAAAAAATATTTCTACATGGGTGCCTGGGTGGCTCAGTTGGTTAAGTGTCTGACTTCAGTTCAGGTCATGACCTCACAGTTCATGAGTTTGAGCCCCACGTCGGGCTCTTTGCTGACCACTTGGAGCCTGAAGCCTGCTTTAGTTTCTGTGTCTCCCTCTCTCTCTGCCCCGCCCCTACTCCCACTCTGTCTCTCTCTCAAAAATAAATAAACATAAATTTTTTTTAAATGTTTCTATTAATAAATGGCAAATCTATGCTTCCTTCTTTGCTAATGGAATTATGTCAGGAATCCAAAACATTATTCATAAAATGAAGATAGGATGGCTCTGATAAGATATGCAACACTTTCTGTCCACTCCCTACCATAGACATTAATGACTGTCATGAATACAGTCAGTCCTTCACAAAGGATAAATACCTTCTTTGACGATAATTATTTAATCCTAGGCAATTCTCACTTTGTATAATAATAAGGGATCATAAAAGTAACCATGCAAACTGAAACCATGTAAAAGTCTTGTGTGTGTGTGTGTGTGTGTGTGTGTGTGTGTGTGTGTGTTTAATTTATTTATTTAAATTCAGTTAGTTAACATACAGTGTAGTACTGGTTTCAGGAGTAAAACTCAGTGATTCATCACCTACATACAACACCCAGTGCTCATCCCAACAACTGCCCTCATCAAAGCCCATCACACATTTAGCCCATCCTCCCTCACCTCCCCCATCTAAAACAGTCTTAATAATCAATGGGAAAAATTATAATTGCTCTCTGACACTTAAAAGTTTTGTCAAAACACCTAAAACTCTCCTAGTGTGGATTATAAATATATAGAAAATGTTTAAATAAAGTTATAGTTATTTAGTACATTTGAAATATTAAAAACATTGGGAATTAATGTTTTATTTCTGTATAAAAACTTATCAAAGGTAATTTGAATAGTGCCTGCCTTCTTCTCATTATATAAATTATGATTTGGGGTAAGCATCTTTTCTGTGCCTTGGTGAATTGTCATCATCCATTCTAAGTTTGAATAAGCTTCCAAAATTTGATCTTTTGTGTTTTCTTTTCTCTTTTTTTTTTAGAAAAAAATTTCAAGTTTATTTATTTATTTTTAGAAAAAGAGAGAGAGAGAGAAAGAGAGTGCACACACAAGTCGGGGAGGGGCAGAAAGAAGGAGAGACAGAATCCCAAGCAGGCTCCATGCCATCAGTGCAGAGCCCGATTCGTGGCTCAAACTCATGAACTGTAAGATCATGACTTAAGCTGAGATCAAGAGTCAGAAGTTTAACAGACACAGGTTTAACAGACTCAGTACCACCCAGGCCTCTCAATCTTTTGTATTTTTAATGTCATGAAATATCTTCTAGAGTGCCTTTAAAATGAACTTTTTTGCCAGGCTATCTTCTCTGAAATATCTCCATCCTTTGTGTTACTATTATAATTTTTCATTTCAGTGGATAAATTCACATTGACTCAGTTCTTCATGCTGCCTATTTTGACAATAGTAGTTATGTGAACATTCCTACTGTCAGTCATTTCTTCTATACCTCTGTTGATATTAGATTTGAAATTCATTTCCAGATTTACCACCTTTATTTTTTTGATGCACTTTCATCTTTGTTGATCTGTTTCCTCTTTTAATCATGCATTAAAATTTTTTTTTAATGTTTATTTTTGGGAGAGAGAGAGAGAGACAGAGTGCAAGCAGGGGGAGGACAGAGAGAGGGAGGGAGACCAGAACCCGAAGCAGGCTCCAGGATCTGAGTGCTCAGCACAGAGCTGGACCCTGAGATCATGACCTGAACTGAAGTCAGATGCTTGACCCACTGCTTTTTTTTTTTTTGAAAAAGGTGCCCCTGCTTTTTTTTTTTTTTAATTCCACAATGGGTTTATCATTGCAAGAAGAGGAGGCAGTACAACTACATGTGCTGCTGTCTGAGAACTGAGTAACAGATGTGCTATGACCAATCACTGATAGACCTTGAAAGGAGTGATGTGATTGGTCACTGAAAATCTGTGCATCTGCTATTTACATAGTGGTTTGTGGACTGGGAAGGTAGCAGTTATGCAATTATTCAGAGTTAATAAACTGTGGCAATTGAAATTTGAACCATGTTGCTCTGGGGCTGGTGTTATTTTACTACATTGTAGTAGCTGACATGTGTACCTTTCAAAACTGTGCAGTGTGAGGTCTACTTATCTCTGTATTGGCTCCTCCTGAAGAAAGTACTCCTTATGAAACGGTAATGGTATATGTAACATGGGAGCAGTAAGAACATTGCTGGGTAGCGGACGAGTATTTTATTACTGCCATTGCACAGAATTTCCAACAGGTGGTCATAATAATAATTTTAAAAATGGATTAATCAAAAGTTGTTTGTAAACTATTTAAAGACAATACATCCTTGTGGGCGTCTGGGTGGCTCAGTTGGTTAAGCGCCAGACTCTTGGTTTTGGCTCAGTTAATGATCCCAGAGTCATGAGATCAAGTCCCGCACTGAGCTCTGTGCTGAGCATGGAGCCTGCTTAAGTATCTCTGTCTTCCCTCTGCCCCTCTCTCTTCCTGTTCACTCACTCTCTCTCTCTCTCAAAGAAAAAAAATTTTTTAAATAAAGACAATTACATCATCTTATTTCTTGTACCAGTTGTGAGTCACTCCCACTCTGTCTACCATAGTATGCCACTAAGATACAGTAACTCAAAATGTCACAACGGTTGAAGCCAAAACTTGGGGCTGTTTGCACCTGGTCAAGATTGTTATCTTTCCATACATCAACTTCTTCATCTGTAAAATGGAGAAATTAATACCTGTTCATCTTATCTCATGAGATACCAGGAGGGACTAAATACAATGATGTTTATGAAAGCATTTATTTGAGCTTACTTAGTGGAAAACAAAAAAAACATAATCTAGATTCAAGACGCATCCATGGTTTATTTACTGTGCAACTTTGGGGAATCCTCTCAACTTTTATGAGTTCCAACTTATTGTTGTGAAAGAATAGATCTATTATAACTATCAAAATCACATGATTGTGTGCCAAAATATATATCTGATGTGAAAGCATTTTGTAAAAAAGCAAAGCACTGAGCAAAGTTCATTTCTTTCATAGTGTAAATTATCATCATGGGCTCTCCTTCGTGAACATTTACTGTGCTAGTACTTTCTGTCCAATGCTTTCTACTGCAACACGAGTGCCAGATCAGAATTCTTTGGGACCACTATTTTAAAGTATGATCCCCAGACCAATGGCATCAGAGACACCTGGGAACTATTTAGAAATGAAAATAGTTGGGTTTTGCCTATCTAGATTTCTACCAAGTCTGAAACTCTGGAGAGTGAACCCAGAAATCTGTGTTTTATCAAGCCCTCGCAATGATTCTTACACATGGTAAAAGCATGAGAACCACTGCTTTAGGACAACTGCTGTTCTAAGAATTGGCTGCACACTGGTATCAACTAGAGGGCTTTCAACAATATTGATACTTCAGTTACACTCTCAGATTTTAATTTAAATTGTCAGGTGCAGACTAAATGGAAACACAGAAAACAATAAAACAACACAGCATTAGACTTCAATATTTGCCAGATTGCATAATGATAAACATATCAAGGGTGCAGAGATTATGGGAACAGCAAAAAAAAGTTCTTCAGAGAAGCTGGGATTCAACATGACCTACAAGGAAAGACAAACCCTTTAAGTAGGGAGGGATAGCTCTATATAGGGGAGATTCCTCAAACAGAAAGCATCCTCAAAAATACTTAAGCTAGCATCTTACCTATTTATAAAAGCCTGAATGCTTACCCCTTCAATCAAGAACAAAGCAAAGACGTCCCCTTTCACCACAGCTATTAAACATAGTAATAAAAGTACTAGCCAGCATAATAAGTCAAGAGAAGGAAATAAAAGACATACAGAGCAGAAAGAAAGAAATAAAACAGCCCCTATCTGCAGATGATATAAATATCTATATGGAAAACCACAAGTAATGTCCAATAAACTTACAAAATGTTACTATAAATCCAAGCCAGAAACGTAAGACAAATAAAAGGAAATGAAATGTATATTACTCAGAAATAAAGAAACAAAATGATCTCTATTTGCATAAAATATAATTTCTACAAAAAAATATCGAGGAAATACTTAGTAAAATTTAGAACATTCACCAGTATTTCTGGTAAAAGTTCACTCTTCAAATAATGATGGCATTCTTATTAGTTCATAATAGCCAATGCAATAATAATAATTCCTGTTTGACACATAGACCAATGGAATAGAATAGAAACCCCAGAACTAGACCCACAAACGTATGGCCAACTCATCTTTGGCAAAGCAGGAAAGAACATCTAATGGAAAAAAGTCTCTTTAACACATGGTGCTGGGAGAACTGGACAGCAACATGCAGAAGGTTGAAACTAGACCACTTTCTCACACCATTCACAAAAATAAACTCAAAATGGATAAAGGACCTGAATGTGAGACAGGAAACCATCAAAACCTTAGAGGAGAAAGCAGGAAAAGACCTCTCTGACCTCAGCCGTAGCAATCTCTTACTCGACACATCCCCAAAGGCAAGGGAATTAAAAGCAAAAGTGAATTACTGGGAACTTATGACGATAAAAAGCTTCTGCACAGCAAAGGAAACAATCAACAAAACTAAAAGGCAACCAACGGAATGGGAAAAGATATTTGCAAATGACATATCGGACAAAGGGCTAGTATCCAAAATCTATAAAGAGCTCACCAAACTCCACACCCGAAAAACAAATAACCCAGGGAAGAAATGGGCAGAAAACATGAATAGACACTTCTCTAAAGAAGACATCCAGATGGCCAACAGGCATATGAAAAGACGCTCAACGTCGCTCCTCATCAGGGAAATACAAATCAAAACCACACTCAGATATCATCTCACGCCAGTCAGAGTGGCCAAAATGAACAAATCAGGAGACTATAGATGCTGGAGAGGATGTGGAGAAACGGGAACCCTCTTGCACTGTTGGTGGGAATGCAAATTGGTGCAGCTGCTCTGGAAAGCAGTGTGGAGGTTCCTCAGAAAATTAAAAATTGACCTACCCTATGACCCAGCAATAGCACTGCTAGGAATTTATCCAAGGGATACAGGAGTACTGATGCATAGGGGCACTTGTACCCCAATGTTTATAGCAGCACTCTCAACAATAGCCAAATTATGGAAAGAGCCTAAATGTCCATCAACTGATGAATGGATAAAGAAATTGTGGTTTATATACACAATGGAATACTACGTGGCAATGAGAAAAAATGAAATATGGCCTTTTGTAGCAACGTGGATGGAACTGGAGAGTGTTATGTTAAGGGAAATAAGCCATACAGAGAAAGACAGATACCATATGGTTTCACTCTTATGTGGATCCTGAGAAACTTAACAGAAACCCATGGGGGAGGGGAAAGAAAAAAAAAAAAGAGGTTAGAGTGGGAGAGAGCCAAAGCATAAGAGACTGTTAAAAACTGAGAACAAACTGAGGGTTGATGGGGGGTGGGAGGGAGGGGAGGGTGGGTGATGGGTATTGAGGAGGGCACCTTTTGGGATGAGCACTGGGTGTTGTATGGAAACCAATTTGACAATAAATTTCATATATTAAAAAATAAATAAATAAATAAAATGATTGATAAGAGCAAAAAAAAATAATAATTCCTGTTTACCAAATAACATTACTATGAGATGCCTATGAAAAAAATCTACTGAAAGATGTGAAGATTTTATTCAAGGCATGAACAAATGGAGAGATATACCATGGTCATGGAAGAGAGGATTTACTGTCACAAAGATGGAAATGTCTCTGAGTTAACATACAAAGTGAACATAATTATAATTAATGTTTTCATAGGTTTTTCTACTTTTTTGTATAGCCCCAATCTCAAATTTATATAGAAAGTGAAAAGAAAAATAAAGTATAAATTAGAAGAACAACCAGGCGGTAGGATTAACCCTACTAAATAGCATTTTATAATAATAAACCCTGAAAGAAAGCAACATCTGTATATCAGTTTACTTTAGGACAGTAGTAGCATGATAAGTCAATAGTGGGCCGGGGCACCTGGGTGGATCAGTTGGTTAAGCATCAGGCTTCAGCTCAGGTCATGATCTCTCAGTTTGTGAGTTCCAGCCCTACCTTGGACTCTGTGCTGACAGCTCAGAGCCTGGAGCCTGTTTCAGATTTTGTGTCTCCCCTTATCTCTGCCCCTCTGGCACTTGCTCTCTCTCTCTCTCTCTCTCTCTGTCTCAAAAAATAAACATTAAAAAACACATCAATAGTGGGGGCCTGGGTGTCTCAGTTGTTTAAGCATCCATCTCTAGATCTTTAGATCTCGGCTCAGGTCATGATCTCACATTTTTGTGAGTTCGAACCCCACATCAGATTTCACCCTGGCAGTGTGAAGCTTGCTTGGGATTCTCTCTCTTTCTCTCCCTCTCTGCCCCTCTCCACTCTCTCCTTCTCTCTCGAAGTACATAAACTTTTAAATAATAATAATAAAATAAAAGTCAATAGGAAATTATAGATTACTCCGTTATATTTGTTGCCATTGTTGGGGAAAAAAAAGCCATACATTTAACATAAAGTATTTCAGATGGGTTTAAATATTTACTTTAATATTTAAATGTTTATATTTAAAATTTTACTAAGTAAGGGTAAGACAATATTTTTATGACCCTAAAAAGGGTAAGTATTTTTTAAAGAATTCATGAATGGCAGGCCCTATAAAGGGAAATAATAAATGTGAGTACATTAAAATTTCTGTGAATAAGAGAAAATACTATAAAGTTTAGAAATCAAGTGATAAAAAGAAAACTATTATAAAGAGCAAGCATCAACAACTTTTTAACTACTTTACAAATTTTAATTAAAAGGTTAGACAATTCAGTGGAAAATTAGCAAGTACTATGAAAAGGCAATTAAAAGGAAACAAGAATAGCCAATAAGTCCATAAAAATATTTTAATTCCACTGATATTCAGGAAAAGCGGGTTAAACAAGGTTAAGTATTTTTTTAATATCCAGCATGCTGACAAAATGTAAAACTCTGAACTTTTCAATTAAGGGTGAAGATATGGAGAAGTAAGTTATCATATACATTACTGGTGGGATTGTAAATTAATATAATTTCTTTAGAGAGCAGTGGTCCAGTAAAAGGGAAAATGGAGAGTGTGTATGACCAGACTCTGCACCTCTGGATGTATAGAGAAACCCTAGCACAGTTCTCCATGGAGATATAAACAAGAATATTCATGTGGTTAATAACTTAAATATGGAAACAACTTAGGGGCACCTGGGTGGCACAGTGGTTGAGCGACCGACTGATTTCGGCTCAGATCATGATCCCAGGGTTGTAGGATCAAGCCCTGTGGGCCAGCTCCACGCTGAGCATGGAGCCTGCTTAAGTTTCTCTCCCTCTTTCTCTCTGCCCCTCACCCCCACTCATGCTCTCTCTCTCTGTAAAATAACGTAAAAAATGGAAATAATTTAAACCCTCATTAAAAAGAGAATGAATACATAGATAATATTTATCTGTACAGATAATTCCCCATAAACATTATTTAAAATGAAAAACTGGTATCAGTTCTATAAATTTTGCAAAGATTCATTCAAAAACAGCTATGAATATGCAACATGGAATATCATATTGTATATTTTTATGGATGTATGAGTACATAGAAATTATATGTGGTCATAAACATCATCTCTTCCTTTCCATGATGAACCACAAAATGATTTTAAGCTATTAAATTTCTGTGAGAAAAACAGGAAACAGGATCAAGGAAGGTGTCTTGGGAGTTTCACTTTGATCTGTAGCTATTTTGGCTTTTTAAATTAATCTGAAGTAAATATGGTGAATGTTAATATCTGAGAGAACTGAAAGACAGAAATGTGAGTTTTTGACATATTATACTCAATTCTGTATGTTTTATGTAATGAAAATCTATTAATAAAGAGGAAATAATAATTGCAATCTCCAACACATTTCTTTAAAATGTTTTGCCGCGTACACCATCTTCTTTCTTCCTCCTATAAAAGTCCGCTATGATTAGGAAGTTTGAGACTAATGCTGAAAAGCAATTTTTTTTTTCTGGAGGCAATTAAATTTAACACCTGGCCTCCTGTTAATCAAAGCATGGAGCTCACTTATTCCCCTCACAGATCTTTCTTCTTCTACTGGTTTCCCATTTCACACAGCAGGGAATCAGGTTTGCTGAAATTCACAACTGGTTTCCAGAACATAACAGAACTACTTGATGAAAAAGTCACACATAACAACTTTTCTAACCCATGACAAAAGAAGAACAAAAAACTTTTCACTCCAGCATTACTGCAAAGATACATATGAATCAGGTACTTCTACAAATTGTGATCAGCAGATACTTTTATTGAACAAGATAAACATGTATCTCAGCTCTAGGCTTACAATTTTTAGCATTGCACATTGCACTGATCCCAACACGCACCATGTTTTAATATAAAATATTGCATTTGTAAATTTATAACATTAAGCTGGAGAAACATCGGTGTGGTTTCTGATTTTTCTCCCTCCTTTATCCCTCTGCTTTCTGTCACAAAGCCCAACAGGGAGGACTTTCTTCAACAGGTAATCACAGACCTGACCAGGCTCAAGCCAGAAGGAAACTTAGAAAATATTATAATATAGACATGCTGGTTCGAAACCTCAGGAGCTTCCCAGGTGAAACCAGCCCCCAGTGAGAGATAGAAGAAAGAGGCCACTCCAGAATGGGAGGTGGCAGGTATAGTAAGCAGGCAAATGTATGAGGCTTGTCTTGAGCAGGCTGCAAGATGAGTAGATCTCTGCCCCAGCCAATGAGAATCTTAAAAGTTTATATAGAGGCCTTCATCACTTCTCGGCCTTTTGGCTAAGATCAAGTGTATATAGAGGCCCTAACTGGGCTCAGTCACATGTACCATCCATTCTCAACAAAACATTACTCTCTACACGTTGCATCCTTAAACAGTCCCAGCTGTGGGAATGGTGGGCAGAATGTACATTCTACGGACAGGGAAGGGAGTGAGGGGCCTCTGATTACCCAGATTCAGTTAATGGGCCCATCAGCAGCAATGTGATGACCTCTTCCAACAAGACATTATTTTGAAAATGAACTAAGTCTTAGAGAAAACAAATGGCTTACTTTAGGACACACTATCAGAGCAGAGCAGACCCAGAGCTAGAACACAAATAAATTGTCTGCTCCCAATAATTGCTCATTCCATAACATTTCATACACTCATGTTTGTTTGTTTGTTTGTTTTTCATACAGCCATCACCTTAAAGCATAGTGAATCCTTTAACCTCACTTTTAAACTTCTAGAAGGCTGCCCAATGGTAGGTAATCCTTCCCTCTGCTTATTTTTTTTCCTTTTTATTTTATCTCTTTCTTACTACAGAATAGGCTCCTCTGTTAAACTCTCAAGGTCCTCAATAATCTTGCCCCACATTTATTTCCCTTTATCCCCTAGTTTCCTCCATCTTGTGCTACAAGTTCTCTTTAGAAAGGATAATATCATGAGTGATCTTACACTATATTGAATATCCTTTCTCCTAAATTATGAAAGTCCTACCATCCTTGTAGGCACATTAATTCCTATCCACTCTATGAAATCTCCTCAGATTATACTCACTCAAAATCCTACTATCATTTAACTATCATATTTACATCTATGCTGCAGAAATGGCTAGTCTATTTCCTGATTATCTCAAATGCATTATTGATTCCTTCCTCAACTCTTTCCTAAACTCCCTTAAACCTGTTAATATGTCTTATAATTGTGTTGTAATCTTTCCTGAGGCTAAGACAGTGATGATCTATATAAGTGCTCAAAAACTACTTGCAAATTAATTGGTTAAACTTAATTTAGAAAATCAAATTACAGAGGATTACTAGCAAATGAAGTGGACAGTAGATGCCTAAATTATTTGGATTAACTCTCTGTAATATACCAGAGCACGAGTGTCAATTTGCTTGCCCCACATAGCTCCAGAAAGATGCAGCATGAGTGAGCACACATAACTAAACACAATTGGTAAGATCAGAATTTAACCAAGGTTAGACAATCTATTGGCACAGTGGATTCTTCTTGAGAAACTGAACTAAAAGACAGAGAGATTATCTACATGGTAGTATGTCATTCTATAGATAAAATTCCATGTAGTGTTGAGAACAAAATTTATGCCAAGACAAATCATAGCCACATTCTCGCTATAATTATGGGGGAAATGGCACAAAGATTAAACAGAAAGCCTGCTTTCCAGAAAGGAGAATGTAACAGACAAACTGGTAGAGAAGGAAGGAAGGAAGGAAGGAAGGAAGGAAGGAAGGAAGGAAAGAAGGAAGGAAGGAAAAATGGAAGGAAAAATGGAAGGAAGGAAGGGAGGAAAGGGGTTTCCTATTATATCATAAAAGGAAGGAAGGGAGACCATGGTGTGTGTGTGTGTGTGTGCATACACGTGTGTGTGTGTGTGTGTGTGTGTGGAAAGTGACAGAGAGATTAGTTCCTGACAATCTACTTCCAGTCCCATGAGGCTCAGCTATACTCTGCTCCTTGTTATTAACATCAATGAAATTGTTTCTCATGTTTGTCTAATAACCCAAATCTCCCCTCATCCATAGCTGAATAAATTTTATTGGGTTTATTTTTTTCTTGTAACTCAAATTCCCTCATCTATGTGCCTCTCTGTACAAAAGTAAATCTAAGGCTTAAGATTATCTGTCTTATTTTCCCAGCTAATTCTGATTTTTAGGTGGATGTCTTTCTTGGATGTATATTTCTTTATAGCTAGTCCATTACTCCATCTATCCTCTATTATACCATATCTCTGAATAGTAAATAAATGAGAAAATAGTAAGCAAAGAAAAATTAAGTTATGCACCTTGGTATCAATTTAAATTTCTGATGAAAAAATTTTATATTAGCCAAATTATTTAAATTTCACTCACTGAAATAATTTCATTAAAATAATTGAGAAGACCTATTTCCAATTCAGGTCCTTTGTCAAAGTATTCAAAAACAGCAGATTTAATAGCAATGAACTCATGCATTTAGAAGCAGCATCCACTACATTGCATGCTAGTCATTCCTGATGTTTCTTTATGAACAGTGTCAGTAATATAATGACATCAGTTTCCAGATTGATGTTAACACACCATGGCCCAAATTAATATGCCTGTGTCATTTGGAAAGGAAAAGAAAGTTCACAGAATGAAGAGTGTATGAGAGACCATCTTGCAGATAAGACATTAGTCTGTGAGCAAGTCACACTCATAGATGTAGACATATTTGCATACATCTACATGTGTGTATACATGTATAATGTGGGAGATTACACTTGTACACATACTCACACACAAACATACACAGAACCTCATTGGCCTTTATGACCCCTTATTCCTATTATTTCAAAAAGGCCAGACTCCATTCGCAACTGAGGACACATGCAAAACCTCAAAGTATACTCTTGGATTGAAGTTTTGTTGGAAGAAATAGAGTTATTAGTGAGACAGTCAGTCCCTCTTCTTCCAGCTCTCAGATATCAGCAGAAGCCATCTATCTACTTTTCAGTTCATCCTGATATGTCAAGATAGTACCAAGTCATTTTCTCTTGACAGCAGCTGTGCTCAGGATTTTTGCTCACAGAGAAGCTCTCTTTCGTACCAATAAATTGATCGTATGTAATAGCATTCTCTCTGCCATAAACCAAAGCAGATATCCTTTGTTTTCTTCATCATCATCATCATCATCATCATCATCATCATCATCACTATTATCGCCATCATCACCCTTATCGTTATAATCACATGTACGGGTATAGCCTTTATTATTTTCTCTTTTCTTTTTTTTTTTTTTAAAGATTTTTATTCTTAAGTAATCTCTACACCCAATGTGAATCTGGAACTCACAACCCTAAGATCAAGAGTCACATTCTTTACCAATGAGCCAGTTAGGCACCCCAATATAGGTCTTTATTCTTTGAAAAGTGTTTCACCTAGTTTTTTCAACTTTTTGGAAGTGTGAAGGTATAAAGTGTTTTACATTTTTTTTCTTGGAAGAGCAAATTAGCAATGGAGTTACATGAAGCAAAGAGGGCAAATGCATTTTTCCACAATAGCCTCAAATCACAACTCAAATTTTGATGATGAACAGACTTGCAACTGTACTTTGAATTATTCTGGGACTTTGAGATCTGTCATATGTCTAGGAAACAGATTACACACAAAGTAAGAACAAAATAAATATTGATAGTGGACAACTTAAGCCTCATAAAAAGGGAGTTTAAAACAGATCTTGCTTGTTCAGTGCCCTTGCCATTGAGTATGCTATTCTCTGCCCCTTGTTTGGCTGGAACATTTGTTTAGTCACTCATCATTTACTCTACAAAACATTCATGGAGTCCATTTCTAGACTCACCTTTGCCTGTCCCCAGGCAATTAGAGCCTCCATTCAATGCTTACAGTACATGGTGAAAATGCATTTTCTATAGTACATATGACATTGTTTTCTATCAATTCATGTATTTAACTGTCTCTTTTGTTAGTCACCAGGATTCTTGAGGGAAGAAACCATATCTTTTTAATCTCTGACTCTTCAGGCATAAAACATAGAACATGGCACATGGTAAGTAACTATTAATGTTAATTGTCTTTCCTCTTTAACTTTTCAATTGAATTTGTAAAGGACATCCAATGATCTGAAAAGCCATTACACTTCCTGGAAGCATCCAGGAAAGCTCAACCAAGGGGAAATGTTACATGGATATAGCAGCAAGAATTGTGATATAACACTGTTCTCAGCTTATATGTGGCATTATGGATACCTCAGCAGTGCTCCTCAAAATGCTTGTGATCAAACATTCTAACCAGGTAAAGTTCACAGGACAGAAACGGTGGTAAAGTAAAGACTATGGATCCACATCTATGTCCTGAGTCTTCAGGGCTTTTGAACCTGAATGTTAACTTCTTCACCTTTTTGTTAAAGTATTCTTGTCTCTTATGGAACACAAGGACAATCCATAAAATGAATATTTATAAGGCAAATGTAGCACTGACCTGGGAATCAGTAAACTTGGTAACCAGTCCTGGTTCCACTATTAACTACCTTCATGACCCAAGGAAACTCACTTAACATTTTGCAGCATCAATTTCCCTGTCAGAATTACAAAAATTGTGACCACATACATCATCTCTGAAGATCCTTCCAGCTCTAACATTCTGCAAGGGTCTATAAAGCCAGTGAGGCTGGTCAGAACAAAAAAGGTTTGAGGAGGTAGCTCATACTGGTATAGATGATACAGAAGCAACAGCACAATGTAGATGAACTACAGATACTGTTTTGGATTTAACTCAACTTCTACAACTGCAAGCTTTGCAAACCTCTGCAGAGTTAATATCCCATTGCTAGTATTAGAAGACTTCACAGAAATTACTTTGTCTTTGTGGTTGAAGTCATCATTACCCTACTCTTAATATTTGTTTTCACAATGATAAGCCCAGTCTTACTGACCAAGATTTTGCCTCTTGCTTTTAGATGTTAACTCTTCTTCACTGAAACCTTTAAGGTTAAGATTGTCGCATAAGGTACAAACGCATAATATGAAATACACCATTTATTTCCTGCTTGTATCTACTCTCATTATCATGCAAATAAAGACTAGGAAAAATATTTAATCTCAATTTTTCTTCATTATCTATTTATGTATAAATAATATATGCACATGGTACAAAATTTAAAAATGTCTACTGCCTAAAATATCTTCTAAATGCTCTATTATGTCCTCCTCAAAATAGCATTGTTATTATCTGTTTTTATATTTCATTCCACAGATCTATACATACAGTGGTTTTTGTTTATTCCAAATTATAGCATACTATATACATTGTTGTGTATCTTGCATTGTTTTACTGAATAATATATTTATGGAGACCAGTATATACAGATATATCTTTGTAACAGCTGCATAGTATTGCACTAAGCATTACTAGATATAAAATAAGTTTGTTTCTAATATTTATCATTAAAAGCATGCAATGATGATTGTTCTTCATTATATTTCATGGTATCTGTTAAATGCTATTAAAATAAAATTTTCTAGATGAAAATATGTGTTTAGTGCAAATTTTGATAGATTTAGTAAAGTGGTCCCCATAAAAGTCATATTAATCTATAATTCAACATGAAAATGAAGCTGTTTCCCCATCCCCATCCATTACCCCTAGCAAACTTTTCAATCTACGTGATTTACTTTGTAATTCTTACAATTATAAGAGATTATTATGAAAAATTACATGCCAACAAATTGGACATTCCTGAAGAAATAAATAAATTCCTAGAAACATGTAAACTACCAAAACTGAAACAGGAAGAAATAGAAAACTTGAACAGACCAATACCCAGTAAAGAAATTGAATCAATAATCAAAAATCTCCCAACAAACAAAAGTCTAAGGCCAGATGTTTCACAGGGGAATTCTCCTAAACATTTAAAGGAGAGTTAATACCTATTCTTCTCAAACTAGTCCAAATAGAAAGGGAAGGAAAACTTCCAAACTCATCCTATGAGGCCAGCATTACCCTGATTCAAAACCAGACAAAGACTCCACTAACATGAAGAATTACAGGTCAATATCCCTGATGAAACTAGATGCAAAAATTTTTCACAACTTATTAGCTAATCGAATCCAAAAGTACATTAAAAGTATCATTCACCACAATCAAGTGGGATTTAGTCCAGGGCTGAAAGTGTGGTTCAATATTTGCAAATCAATCAATGTAATACACCACATTAATAAAAGAAAGGATAAGAACCTTATGATCCTTTCAACAGATGCCAAAATAAGAATTTGACAAAGTACAATGCCCATTCATGAAAAAAATTCTCAAAATAGTAGGAATAAAGGGAACATACCTCAACATCATAAAGGCCATACATGAAAAGCCCACAGCTGACATCATCCTTGATGGGAAAAACCTGAGATATTTTCCTCTACAGTCAGTAATATCCATTCTCATTGCTGTTATTTAACACTGAACTGGAAGTGCTAGCCTCAGCAATCAGACAACAAAAATAAATAAAATACAACCAAATTGGCAAGGAAGAAGTCAAACTTTCACTATTTGTAGATGACATGATACTCTATATAGAAAACCCAAAAGACTCCACCAAAAAAATTCCTAGAACCAATACATGAATTTAGTAAACTTTCAGTATACAAAATTAACATACAGAATTTTGTTTCATTTCTATATACTAATAATAAAGCAGCAGAAAAAGAAATCAAGGAATTGATTCCAATTACAACTGCACCAAAAACCATAAGATACCTAGGATAAACTTAACCAAAGAAGTAAAATATCTGTACTCTAAAAACTATAAAACACTTATGAGAGAAATTGAAGACGACAGAAAGAAATGGAAAATCATTCCATGCTCATGGATTGGAAAAAATTATTGTTGAAATATCTATACTACCCAAAGCAATCCACACATTTAATGCAATCCCTATCAGTATCCCACTAGCCTTTTCACAGAGCTAGAACAATCTGAAAATTTGTTTGGAGCCACAAAAGACCCTAAATAGCCAAAGAAATCCTTAAAAGAAGAAAAAATAAAAGAAAATGTGAAGGCATTGTAATTCTGGACTTCAAGTTATATTATAAAGCTGTAGTCATGAAGACAGTATGGTACTGGCACAAAAACAGACTCATAGATCAATGGAAGAGGTTAGAAAATCCAGAAATAAGCCTACAACTATATGGTCAACTAATCTTTGACAAAGCAAGAAAAAATATCCAGTGGAAAAAAGACAGTCTCTATAACAAATGGTGTTGGGAAAACTGGACAGCAACGTGCAAAAGAATGAAACTGGACACTTTCTTACACTATACACAAAAATAAATTCAAAATGGATGAAAGACCTAAATATGAGACAGGAAACGATCAAAATCCTAGAGAAGAACACAGGGAGTAACCTTTCTCACCTTGGCCATAGCAACTTCTTACTAGATATTATTTAATTTGTAAATATCTTATTATTAGTAAAGTTTAACATTTTTTACATATTCAAGAGATCTATTTGTATTTCTAGTTTTGTGAATTATTTATATGGATCATTTGTTCTTTTTTAATTGGACAAATAATTTTTATACTGATATTAAAAAGCTCTTTATAAATTTAAAGAAAATTTATATGATAAAAATGCACTGCTACATTGTCTATACTATTTTCTTTCTTTTATAAATTCTTTAATATTTATTTATTTTTTAGAGAGAGAGAGAAAGCAAAAGCAGGGGAGGGCAGAGAGAGAGAGGAAGACACAGAATCCAAAACAGGCTCCAGGCTCTGAGCTATCTGAACAGAGCCAAACGCAGGGCTTGAACTCACAAACCATGTGATCATGACCTGAGCCAAAGACAGACACTTAACCAACTGAGCCACCCAGGTGCCCTTATACTGTTTTCTTTATCTGTTAGTCAATGTGCCAGTATCATATTATTTTCATCTGTTTTTATAATCTGGTTTTATAATCTGGTTAAATTTCTGGAAAGGTCAATGTTTCTCAACTTTATTTTTTTTTTTTTTAATTTTTTTTTTTTTTAACGTTTATTTATTTTTGAGACAGAGACAGAGCATGAACGGGGGAGGGGCAGAGAGAGAGGGAGACTCAGAATCGGAAGCAGGCTCCAGGCTCCGAGCCATCAGCCCAGAGCCCGACGCGGGGCTCGAACTCACAGACTGCGAGATCGTGACCTGAGCCGAAGTCGGACGCTTAACCGACCGAGCCACCCAGGCGCCCCTCAACTTTATTTTTTTTATATACTCATGTTATTTATGTAAGACTCTCCATTTGTTTGAGTCTTCTATAAATTTACTCAGTAGAATCCAGTTGTACACATTATGCATACTGCATTTCTTTTTGAAAAAAAATTTTTGGGAAAAAATGGTTGTGGGTGGGGGGACCATGATGGTGGAGTAGCATGGAAGTTGTCTGATTCTCTCCTCTATGAAATGCAACTAGATCTAGATCTAGATCAGTAAAAAACCATTTTGAACACCTAGAAAATTGATCTGAAGATTAACCCAATGATCTGCATAACATGAGCTTCAGAACTCAGCAGGTATGCAGCGTGGAGAGGTGAACTGGGAGAGAGAGAAGCTGTGGAGGTTGGGGGGTGTTTTTGTTTGTGGAGAGAAGACAGAGACAGAGGGGAGAGTATAGGAAAAGCACTCTCCCCAAAAGCAGCTGGAGAGAAAGAGAAAGAGTGAAAGAAACCACAAGGGTTTGAACAAGAAAGGGAGCAAAGAGAAAGGAGGAGGTTTCAATACCATTAGGACTCTATAAGTAGGGGAGTGCAGAGTTGGAAGTTCCATAGCTCAATACCTAGTGGTGCTCTGGTGGGAAGGAATAATCCCCAGGAGAAGACAGTGAGGTCCAAGGGACCCTTGGGCGACATGGGGAAAGGTGGTTGTCCTGCTGGAAGGACATTTGGTAGAGGCAGTGCAGACCCACAAGAAAAGGCAGCAGACCCCGGAGAACAGTAATATTTGTTGGCGTTGAAACAAGGACACTAGGGTACAGTGAGGCCTGATGCCATTTGTGTGTTGTGATTTGCCATAGTCCTCTGAACCACTGCTGCTACACAATCACACAAAATTTTTCTTGGCAGGCCAGCCCCCTGACACAGTCTCAGGGGCTCTGCAGCAGCGCAGTCACATGAGCATTCTCAGGGACAAGTCAGCACCCAGACATTGCTCAACAAGACCCACAGAGGATCAGAGCAGGCCCAACCCACAGGGCCCTCAGAAGTGAGGGGTTTGGAAACAAGGCCCATCTGAGATAAAATTTGGGAGAGAGGTGCCATCTGGCATGCTGACAGCTTGGTCACAGTGTAGAAGTGGCGAGTAGATAGAAGCTGGAGACAAAGCAGTGGGTTGGGGGGGGTGGGTATCTGATGGCCAGTTGGTGAAAGCACAGACTTCTGATGCTAGAGACTTGGAAGCTAGGTGATACCATCTTCACCTCTCCCATGCCTTAGCATACCCGTGCACACATGCCACACCTATTCCACCTATCCACCCCAAAAAGCTCAGCAGTATCATCTAGTGGAAAATGGAGCCATTACACTAAGCCTCATCCAATGGCACCAACCAAGCCCTAGAAGACGACCACAAGTCTCTCCCCCTGCTTAGTGTAGAGGTTACAAAGTGATTCATAGTTTGACTTCTAGAGGAAACTGGATGTAATTTCATTCAGAATTCATTCTGTTTGCTGGTCCATCTATTCTTTTTTTTTTCTCTTTATCTTTTCTTATTCTTGGATACAGAAAGAAAAAAAATATTTGTATTTTGTTTTTATATATTTTTTAAATTTTTTACTACATTTTAAATTTTTTGTAAAGTTTTTACTCTATTTTACTTTCTTCATTTCATTTTGTCCTATTTTATTGTATATATTTTTAAAATTTTTAAACATTTTCTTATTTTTTTCTTTCCCTTTTTTCTCTATTCTATCAAGCTTCTTTCAGCAACCAGACCAAAATACACCTAGGATCTAGCTTCCTTTATCTGATTTTTTGTGTTGTTCTTAGTTGTTTAATTTTTATTTTATATTTTATTAATTCTTGTTCTTCTCCAAAATGATAAAAAGAAGAAATTCACCCTAAAAGAAATAACAGGAAGAAATGACAGATGGACTTAATAATACAGATATAAGGAAGATGTCTGCACTAGAATTTAGAATCACAATAATAAGATACTAGCTGGGGTTGAAAAAAAACAAGAATCTCTTTCTGCAGATATAAAAGAAGTAAAATCTACTCAGGATAAAATAAAAAATGCTGTAACTAAGATGCATTCTCGAATGGATGCCATAGCAGCAAGGAGGGATAAAGCAGAACAGCGCATCAGAGATATAGATGACAAAATTATGGATAATAAAGAAGCAAAAAAAAAAAGAGTAAACTAAGTCAAAAGAGCACGATATAAGAATTAAAGAACTCAGTGACTCATTATAAAGGAATAACATTTGAATCGTAGGAGTCCCAGAAGATGAATAGAGAGAAAAAGGGGGAGAAGGCTCATGTGAGCAAATAATAGTGGAAAACTTTCCTAACCTGAGGAAAGACACAGACATCAAAATCAAGGAAGCACAGAGAACTCCAACTTGATTAAAAAAAAATACCGACCATCAACAAGACATATCGTAGTTAAATTCACAAAATACTCAGGCAAGAAAAGAATCATGAAAGCAGCAAGGGGAAAAAAGTCCTTAAACTAGAAGGGAAGACAGATCAGGTTCACAGCAGACCTATCTACAGAAACTTGGCAGGCCAGAAAGGAGTGGCAGTATTTATTCAACATGCTGAATCAGAAAAATATGCAGCCAAGAATTCTTTATCCAGAGAGGCTGTCATTCAAAATAGAAGAATAGATAAGGCGTTTCCCAGACAAGTAAAACTAAAGGAGTTCATGACTACTACTACCAGCCCTGCAAGAAATTTTAAGGGGGACTTTCTGAGGGAAGAAAAGATGAAACAAAACAAAAAAGACCAAAAGCAACAAAGACCAGGAAGTACCACAGCATATCACCAGGAACTCCAATTCTACAGGCAACACAATGAAAATAAAATCATCTTTCGGTAGTCACTCTAAATATCAATGGGCTAAATGATTCAATCAAAAGACATAGGGTAACAGAATGGATAAGAAAACAAGATCCATCTATATGCTGTTTATAAAAGACCCATTTTAGATCTGAAGACACCTTAGGATTGAAAGTAAGGGAATGGAGAACTATCTATCATTCTAATGGTTGCCAAAAGAAAGCTGGAGTAGCCATACTTATATCATAAAATCTAGATTTTAAAATAAAGATTGTAACAAGAAATGAAGAAGGGCATTATATCATAAATAAGGGGTCTATCCACCACGAAGATCTAACAATTGTAAACATTTATGCCCCCAACATTAAATGCCCAAATAAATAAATTAATTAATCACAAACATAAAGAAACTCATTGACGATAATACCATAATAATAGGGTACTTCAAAACCCCACTTACAGCAATGGACAGGTCATATAAGCAGAAAATCAACAAGGAAACAATGGCTTTGAATGACACACTTGACCAGATGGACTTAACAGATATATTCAGAATATTTCATCCTAAAGCAGTGGAATACACATTCTTCTCAAGTACACATGGAACAAATATTCAGCAGATTAGATCACAAACTGGGACACAAATCAGCCCTCAACAAGTACAAAAAGATTGAGATGATATCTTGCATATTCTCAGACCACAACACTATGAAACTCAAAATCAACCACAAGAAAACATTTGGAAAGAACATGAATACTCGGATATTAAAGAGCATTCTACTAAAAATGAATGGATTAACCAAGAAATTGAAGAGGAAATATAAAAGTACATGGGGGCAATGAAAATGATTAACACCACAACCCAAAACCTCTGGGACACAGCAAAGGTGGTCATAAGAGGAAAGTATATAGTAAACCAGGCCTTCCTAAAAAAGGAAGAAAGGTCTTAAATATACAACCTAACCTTACACCTCAAAGCGCTGGAAAAAAAAAAAAAAACAGCAAATAAAACCCAAAACCAGCAGAAGACAGGATATAATAAAGATTAGAGCAGAAATCAATGCCGTCGAAACTGAAAAAACAGTAGAACAGATCAATGAAACCAGGAGCTGATTCTTTGAAAGAACAAAAATGGTAAACCCCTAGCCAGTTTGATCAAAAAGAAAAAGTAAAGGACCTAAATAAATAAAATCAAGAATGAAAGAGGAGAGATCGCAACCAACACTACAGAAATACAAACAATAAGAGAATATTACAAGCAATTATATGCTAATAAATTGGGCAATCTGGAAGAAAGGAACTAATTCCTAGAAACATATAAACTACCAAAACTGAAACAGGAAGAATAGAAAATTTGAACAGACCCATAACCTGTAAAGAAATTGAATTAGTCATCAAAAACCTCCCAAAAAACAAGAGTCCAGGGCCAGTTGGCCTTCCAGGGGAATTATACAAAAAAGCAGTTAATACCTATTCTTTTGAAGCTGTTCAAAAAAATAGGAAGTGGAAGGAAAACTTCTAAACTCATTCTATGAGACCATTATTACCTTGATTCCAAAACCAGACAAAGACACCACTAAAAAGGAGAACTATAGACCAATTTCCTTAATAAACATGGGTACAAAAATTCTCAACAACATACTAGCCAACTAGATCCAATAATACATTAAAAGAATTTTTCACCACAACCAAGTGGGATTTATACCTGGGTTGCAGGGCTGGTTCAATATTCACAAAACAATCAATGTGATACATCACATCAATAAAAGAAAGTACGAGAAGCACATGATCCTCTCAAAAGATGCAGAGAAAGCATTTGACAAAATACAACATCTCTTCTTCATAAAAACCCTCAAGAAACTAGGGATGGAAGGATCAGGCCTTGAGATCATAAAACCCATAAATGAAAGGCCCAAGGCTAATGTCATCCTTAAGGGGGAAAAACTGAGAGCTTTCCCCCTAAGGTCAGGAGCAAGACAGGGATGTCCACTCTCGCCACGTTATTCAACACAGTATTGGAAGTCTTAGCCTCAGCAATCAGACAACACTAAGAAATAAAAGGCATCCAAATTGGCCAGAAGGATGTCAAACTTTCACTCTTCACAGATGACATGACACTCTATATGGAAAACCCCAAAAGATTCCACCAAAAGACTGCTAGAACTGATCCATGAATTCAGCAAAGTCGCAGGATACAAAATCAATGCACAGAAATTGGTTGCATTCCTATACACCAATAATGAAGCAACAGAAAGAGAAATCAAGGAATCAACCCCATTTACAATTGCACCAAAAACCATAAAATACCTAGGAAGAAATCTAACCAAAGATGTGAAAAATCTATACACTGGAAACTATAGAAAGCTTATGAAAGAAATTGAAGAAGACACAAAAAAATGGAAAAAGGTTCCATGCTCCTGGACAGGAAGAACAAATATTGTTAAAATGTCGATACTACCCAAAGCAATCTACATATTCAATGCAATCCCTATCAAAATAACACCAGCATTCTTCACAGAGCTAGAACAAACAATCCTAAAATTTATATGGAACCAGAAAAGACCCAGAAATGAACCCACAACTATATATGTGGTCAACTAATCTTTGACAAAGCAGGAAAGAATATCCAATGGAATAAAGAGAGTCTCTTCAGCAAGTTGTGTTGGGAAAACTGGACAGCGACATGCAGAAGACTGAACCTGAGCCACTTTCTTACACCATTCACAAAAATAAACTCAAAAATGGATGAAAGACCTAAATGTAAGACAGAAAGCCATCAAAATCCTCAAGGAGAAAGCAGGCAAATACCTCTTTGACCTCAGCCGCAGCAACTTCTTACTCAACACAACTCCAGAGGCAAGGGAAACAAAAGCAAAAATGTCCTATTGTGACCTCATCAAGATAAAAAGCTTCTGCACAGCAAAGCAAGAAATCAGCAAAACTAAAAGGCATCCCACAAAATGGGAGAAGATATTTACAAATGACATATCAGATTACAGGTTAGTATCCAAAATCTATAAAGATTTATCAAGCTCAACACGCAAAAACAAATAATCCAGTGAAGAAATGGGCAGAAGACATGAATAGACACTTTTCCAAAGAAGAAATGCAGATGGCCATCTGACACAGGAAAAAATGCTCAACATCACTCGTCATCAGGGAAATACAAATCAAAACTACAATGAGATACCACCTCACACCCGTCAGAATGGCTAAAATTAACAACTCAGACAACAACAGACGTTGGCAAAGTTGTGGAAAAAGAGGAATCCTTTTGCACTCCTGTTGGGAATGCAAACTGGTACAGTTACTCTGAAAAACAGTATGGAGTTTCCTCAAAAAATTAAAAATAGAACTACCATATGACCCAGAAATTTCACTACTAGGTATTTATCCAAAGGATACAAGTGTGTTTTGAAGGGACACATGCACCCTAATGTTTATAGCAGCCCCATTGACAATAGCCAAAGTAAGGAAAGAACCCAAATATCCATTGACAGATGAATGGATAAAGAAAATCTGGTAATATATATACAATGGAGTATTACTTGGCAATAAAAAAAGAATGAAATCTTGCCATTTGCAACAACATGGAAGGAACTAGAGTGTATTATGCTAAGCAAAATTGGTCAGTCAGAGAAATACAAATATCATATGACTTCACTCATATGAGGACTTTAAGATACAAAACAGATAAACATAACAGAAGGGAAGCAAAAGTAATATAAACACAAGGAGGGGGACAAAACATAAGAGCTCTTGATTATAAAGAACAAACTGAGGGTTGCTGGAGGGGTTGTAGGTGAGGAATGGGCTAAACGGGCAAGGGCATTAAGGAAAACACTTGTTGGGATGAGCAGTGGGTGTTATATGTAAGTGATGCATCACTGGATTCTACTCCTGAAATTGTTATTGCACTGTATGCTAATTAGCCTGGATTTAAATTTTAAAAAAATTTAAAAAATGGTTCTTATACCAAGAAAATATCAAAGCACATGTACACTTTGCCTTGTCATTAAAAAACCTTGCAAATAACAAAGCACATGTACATATGCTATACTTGATGAACCCATATTAAAAGATTATTATTAAGTCCATACTTTATTCAGATTTTCTTATTCTAACCTAATATTCTCTTTCTCTTTTTGGATCCCATCCAGGATTCCATATTATACTTCATCCCTTTGTCTCTTTGGGCTCCTTTAACCGTAAAGTTCCTCAGCCTTCCCTTGTTTTTGATGACCTTCATAGCTTTCAACAGTACCAGTCAGGTATTTTGTAAATGCATCAGTAGGAATTTGTCTGTTTTTTTCCTCATGATTAGATGGGGTTTTAGATGGAAGATCACAGAGGTAAAGTGTCATTTCATCACATTATATCAAGTGTACATAGTATCAGCATGACTTATAATTCTTCATATTGACCTTGATCTTTTGGTGGAGGTAGTGTTTGTCACAATTAACTCATAAAGTTACTCTTATTTTAAAAAATCACTTTCCATATTATACTCTGTGGAAGGAACTCATGATGGGCACTTTCAGCGTGACAAATTATGCCCCACCTCCCTGAGGTAGGAATATCAAAATAAATTATTTGGAATTTTTAGCATGGGAGATTTGTCTCCTCTCCTTCTTTTATTTATTTATTCAATATTTTATTTATGTGAGTATGGATTCATTGACATATACTTTATACTTTGAGTTGTAACATATTTTATTTTGTTGCTCAAATTGTTCAGAGCTCTTTCAGTTGGCTCTTGTGTTCCTTTCACACACCTTCATCATTATTGGTTTTATTTATTTATTTTTACCCCTAGTACTTTCTTACTTTCACACATGTATTTTCATGGCTTGATAGCTCATTTAGTTTTATTACTGAATAATATTCAATTGTATGGATATACCATAGCCCGTTTATCCATTCTTTTACTGAAGGACATCTTGATTGCTTCCAGGTTTGGGTAATTATGAATAAAACTGCTATAAGCACTTGCAGGCAGGTTTAAGTTTTCAAATCAGTAAATATTTGAAATGTGATTCCTAGAGCATACAGCTTTTTACCTTTAATTTTTAATACTTATTATAAAAGTAACGATTGTTGTCATAATTGTAATAATAGAATATTGTATAAAGTAAGAGGTAGAAATCTGCAAACCAGTGCCCATAATGCCTATGATGGAACTGTTGTTGCCAACTTTTTATTTTCATGTAAGTCAGGATCATCATAACATATTGTTCTGTAACTTGCTTTTTGTGTTGTCACTTACCAACAGGCCATAGATTTGTCTCCAAGTCAGTTTACATAGTTTTACTTGATTCTTTCTAAAGGTTAGAAAGTATTCAATTAACAGTATTCAATTAGTAGCTGAACCTAAATTGCCAAGTCCATCACACAATAAATCCTGTTTAAATTTGTCCCTTTATACTTTTCTATTTTAAATAATTCTTCAATCTTAAGTATACAGCTTATGCTTATAGGTGTCTCTATGCTAAATTCTTCATATCAGAATTTCTAAGGAATGAAATGCACCTTGACAAAGTTGATATATGCTGTCCAATTAACTTCCCTCCCCAAATTGTATCAATCTACATTGAGAATTTTTTTTTTAATTTTTTTAATGTTTATTTATTTTTGAGACAGAGAGAGACAGAGCATGAACGAGGGAGGGGCAGAGAGAAGGGGAGACACAGAATCTGAAACAGGCTCCAGTCTCTGAGCTGTCAGCACAGAGCCCGATGTGGGGCCCGAACTCACGGACTGTGAGATCATGACCTGAGCCGAAGTCGGCCGCTCAACCGACTGAGCCACCCAGGCGCCCCTACATTGAGAATTTTAAGTATATAAAGTCACTGTGGTAAAACTGGTATATATTAAAGTATATCATGGGTCTTGAGAAGCTAATGGTAATAAAAATAGATAAACTAAGATTACATTTCACCTAGTACATGTAGATCTTAAGATGAAGTTTTTGTTTAGAAAAATGCTTATAAGTAAAGAAGAATTTTTACTTGTTGCAAAGAAACCAGAGAAAAGTCTAATAAAATAAGGCCATGGAAGAAAAGGCAAAAATTATATTTCAATTAGAGTTTATAATGTATAAAAAGCTGTTACAGGCATCCACTGTAGTAGAAGCAAGTAAGATGGTCGGGCAAAATAGAACAATGCTTGTGAGCTACAGCTATCAATTTCTGCAGGATACTGCAGCATCTTCCTAAGAACTTTTAAAAAACCAAATTGACACATTATCAGCACTCAGAGAAGGCTTAAACCTGCACTGATTGACAGAATACTATACCGAGTCGACCTCCAGCATGCTTAGTCCCTTCTGGCCTTTAACACTAAACAGAGCTGGGTCTGGGTACTTAATGGATGAGATGCTTAAATGACAGGAATGAAGCAGCTGACTTTACAAGATCCCTTGAAGCCTGAGATGTCCACTTACGTGACAGGGGCATTTCCTGCATGCTCAGAAGAGAGACGAAGGTAACTGCCTTTTAAATTGAGTCCTAAATCCTGGAGTTAAGGCAAAAGGGGGTGACTGATAAGACTTTGCAAAATACACAGATTAGGCTATTAATGCAGCAAAATGAATTAGGAAGTTGCACAGGACTCAGTGAAATGCCCTGTGTCTCACAGAATGTGAATTTGCTGCCTCACTGAAGACCTAAAGCCTCTCTGACTTCTACATACTTGCACTTATTGTAGAACTTTCCAGGTCTTTGATAAGAGTAATAGGCGATCCCTGAAAATCCAGCTTTGTAACTAAGGGGCTACAACTCACAGTTCATTTCAATTTCCTCTTTGAGGATGCTTCTGTCTCTTATGCCCTCCAATCCTCCAGCAGTTCAGGAATCAGTACAAGAAGAGAAAAGAAGTATTAATGAGGTTTATTTCTCAAAGATTAACACATGGAAATTTTGCTGTGTACCTGTGCTATACTCAGAAGCACATCATTTAATCCTCCCACTAAATAACCTGTGTGTGGAGTGAGAATCAGAGAGGTTTCATGACTCCACCAAAGTCACACAAAATAATGAGGAACAATGCTAAGACATCTGTTCCCAGATTCGTTAAAACACAAAGCCCCTTCTATCTCACCACACTGCCACCTACCCGAAGTGCCATCACTGAGTGGTACTGACTCACATTCCCAAGAAAAGAAGATTAAATTAGAATCTATCTAAGGGGGCCTGGGTGGCTCAGTCAGTTAAGCATCCAACTCTTGGTTTCGACTTACGTCATGATCTCATGGTTTCAGGAGTTCAAGCCCCGTGTCGAGCTCTGCACAGACAATGTGGAGCATGCTTGGAATTCTCTCTCTCTCCCTCTCTCTTTGCCCTCCCCCACTCATGCTGTCTGTGTCTCTCTCACAATAAATAAATAAACTTAAAAAAAATTAAAAACAAAATTAGAACCCATTCAAACCTGCTAAAAGGAGTGCAACAAATCACCACTTAGTTACAAAAGCACATGAATCTTTTCATCAAAAAGAAAGATCTGTTTATGACAGAATATCACTATTCACAAAATAGGTACCTGTCATTGTCTGATTCAGAAATTCATTTTGAACGTGAGCCACTGTGTTGATGTGCAGGCAGTAGCATTCTTCTGATTAATTAAATATATCTTACGTGAGATCACATTCTTTGATTTTTATAATGATTCGATTTCAAGGGCACATTCATGAGCTTCACTCCTATGTATTTTGGGAACATAAATGGGTTATCTTTGGCAAACCAGAATGAACAGAGCTCTATTATTACCTTAACTCTAGGAAGTCACTCTCAAGTCACAGAAAAGGTGCAAAAAAGCACTACGTACCCAAGTGAAGACTGAGTTTCCACTGCCAACAAACCTGCCGCTTAAAGATTTGTATTATTCAGGCTGCAGAATTAGGTCAGTGCGGCTATTCTCTGGCTTTCTCTTACAGCTAGATATAGATAGTACTTAAAACAGGTCTGTCTTTTTTTTAAGTAATCTCTACACCCAACATGGGGTTCATACTCATGACCCCAAAATGAAGAGTTGAATGCTCTACCAACTAAGCCAGCCAGTGCCCCAGGTCTGTCTTTTTACTTAGGTTTAAAAAGACTAAGTATGTGGTAAGAAATCAGAATCTGAGAAGTAATGCAAAATCATTTTAAGAAAATCACAGAGATTAATTAAATTAGTGTGGTTGAACGGTACTCTCTAATTTGCTATCAAAGAAGTGTGTATGTGTGTATGGAGTGTAATTGTCAAACAAAGATTCCAAATAATGATAACATAACAGTTACTGCTGCCTTTTATTGAGCACCTACTCTATGAAGAATATGTACTCTGGGTCAGTCAGATCTGGCTTGAAAATTAATTGTACAGCTGTGTGACTGAGAACAATTTTCTGAATCACTCTGAGATTTAATTACTCTTTCTTAACACAGGCACAGTTATGCCCTTTTGGGTGGTTCTTGGAAAATAAGTGAGATAATGCATACAGATAATGTATGTCTAATAGTATATAGTACATAGAAGGTGCTCACTTTGTGCTAATTATTGACACTTCTCTGGTCCCTTGTTATTCTATAATGGTTATTTGTATTCTTTTTTTGTTTCCTACTAGGCTCTAAGTTTCCATAGGCAAAGATCATATCTTTTAAATGTTTCTTGAAGAGCCCGGTATACCTTTATTGAAAGAAAATGGGGGCACCTGGGTGGCTCAATGGGTTAAGCATCCAACTCTGGATTTCAGCTCGGGTCATGATCTTGTGGTTCATGGGATTGAGCCCAACATCAGGCTCTGCCTTGAAAGCATACAGCCTGCTTGGGATTCTCTCTCTCCCTCTCTCTCTGCACCTCTGCCCGCTCACTCTTTATCTCTCTTTCTCAAAAATAAGTAACCATTTTTTAAAAAAGAAAGTATATGAAAGAGGCAAAGTTCTCCAATTTCATATTCACTACTAAAGAACATTCATAAGCTGACAATGGGCTCTTAATACTAAGCAATTTCCCTTATTGTATCAAATTTAAAGTTCCACCAAGTACACTATAAAGCATGGATATGAAGTAGACTTCATAAATACACTGTTTTCACATATGTGGTTAAGATAACAGGAAATGGTATTTACAAAACATTTATCTCAGTGTTTGGCACATCACAGGCCCTTAATAAGCAGGTAAATTTTTTTCCTCTTTTAAGAAGTCCCCATGCCCACCTCCACATTGCTCCTTTTACTTATATTTTTCCATGTGAACGAAACACCATTCCCCCTTCCCAAAGTAGCCCTTGTCTTGAAGAGGCTTTGTGGTAAGCTTTTTTTCCTGAAATCCCACATCATTTACCTCCAGTGTATGGGCTGAGTCATATCTGTGACAAAAGGTTGATGCCCGAATCTCTATCCAGCCAGTTTGCTGTGAAACTTTGGATAAGTCCTTCTGTCTCTCTGTGTCTCAATCAGTTTCCTTCTGCCTTTTAATATGGTCTAAAATTGTAAAGTCTCATGGTATTGGTGTTATTGTTTCACGCATGCAAATTTTGTTTCTTGATTATCTGCTTCTTAAATGTCAGTCGGTGGGTCATGTTTACTTAAATGTGTCCTTCATAATACCAAGCTGACTGATACTTAGAAAGTACTTGCTTATTGACTCAAGGAAGCAAGGAAAAAAAAGAAAGAAAAAAGGAGCAGCTTTAACCAAGTTTGGCTTTCTGGGGAATGCAATACCTTTGCTGATGGCCTTGGCATTAGAGGAGTCAGTCCCAACATCATGAAAAACATGAGGATGGGAATTGTGAAGCCTACAGAAACTCAGGTATGGATAGTGAAGTATTCTCATTCTGGGGCTTCTAGGGAAAATAAGAAATGCAAGGTGTCTTCTGAAACCTCTGGTAACTGGAATCCAAAGAAAGCTTTGTCTCTGCTTTTCACTGGCTTCATGACTTTGATCAAAACAGATCACGTCCCTGAAACCCAGGTTCCACACACACAAAATGGCATAATTGTATTTGTTTTTGTTTGGCAATGATAAATAAGAAAATGTGCCGGAAACATATACTAAAACTGCAAATCACAATATAAACTTAAGGTATTATATGATTTCTCAGCCAAAGTTTAATATTTATGTAGAATGTAGGTACTGAAATACCACTAGGCTAAAATATTGTAACTTTAGTAATGATATAAATGTTAATGTTCCAAGATAAAAAATTAACTTTGCCAAAGCACTTAATAAAACATGTATATTATATCATAAATATCTTAGGGTGAAAATAACTTACCATACTCTTTTAAAGGGAGAAACACTGTAACATGCTTAATAGTTTGCAGCTGACATTGTGAAATTGGAATTCAGGGTTAGCTAATGGTAATTATGGGAAAAATAACCAAATTAACTGTGTTATACATTTCCATGCTTGAGAGAAAGTCACAAGGACATCATTTATTTCTCTTCAAAGTCAAGGTTTCTTGGGACCTAAATGAACACATTCATATGCACATGAGCAAGTACACATACACACAAACACACACACACATAAACACACAGAGTGAAGGACTGAAAACAGATAACTTCAGGAATTATAGACTCTAACTTTGCAGATAAGAATGTAATTGAAGTTCTGAAAGCCACCACCTCGAGCAAAGCTGCCTGCTGATGGGAGGGGTGTGGGCCAGTTTTCAGTAGAAATTTGAATGAAATTTAGCACCTGGAAGTTAACCAGGTTGTGAAAGAATAGTTGGGCATCACTCACAGGGTGAGATGCCCAGCTGGATTGCACTTTTTTGTCATTCTTTATGGAGAAGAAGTGTAGTCCAGGCAGCAGAGCAATATCAGAATCTTCTAGGCTCAAATTTAGGCAGCATGATATTTCCAGGTGGTCAGTCGATTCACATTTATTCCATTCAAAAATATTTATTATGAAAAAAAAATTTATTATGTGCCTATAATGGATAAAATAGTGAGGTAAAAAAAAGACAAGGAGGTACAGTCCAGTGTAGGAGAAATGAACATTAATCACATAATCGCACACATAAACAGGAAAACTCTTATGAAAGGAAGTTAAGCAATTCCATGACGATTTATGTGTGTGTGTGGTGGATGTGGGAGGGAGAGGTGGCAGTCAGGAAAGACTTCCCTAATGAAGAGATTGCTAAGCTAAAGTCCTCAATTAATGAAAGAGAAAACAGGACTGCCATTGCAACCTCATGTATCACTGGCTAAACTTACATGAAGTCAGTATGGATATGCCCAATCAGAAACCTTTACTCCTGAGCAAACGTCCTCCAAACAACAGCTCAGGCACCCAGGCTTCTGGTATCTAAGACTTCAGCTACCTTCAATATGTGTCACCCGTGAGAAGGAAAGAAAGAGAGCGTGCAAATGGCACATACATTCTAACTTGCTTCAGCCAAGTGACACACTAACTTCTACTCACTTTCTGTTGGAGACAGCTAATTAGATGGTTTCACCCTAAATGCAGAAAGATAGGGAAATAAATTTTAGCTTTGTGCCCAAGAGGAAGAAACTGATTTCATGGGCACCTTTCCAATTCTGTACCACACATCTGAAGGATGGGATGGAGTTAATTCACTATTGGTTGTTTGGGAGAGGGAAGGCAGAGAAAAGCATTCTGAATACTGGTTACAGAATATGTGAAGATTCTATGGCAGACAGAAATACACAATGTTTAGGTAAAAGAAAGATTATTGCAGCTAAAACACAAAGGGCACCACTGATGAGACTTGAGTTAAGGCTGGACAGGGAGGTAGTGTTCAGATTATTCAAGACCTCTGTACTATTGTGATTTATAATAAGAAATATATGTTTGGTCTTTGTCCCCCATTGCTGCTGGCACAAAGCTCCTAAAACCCTAGGAATTTCCTAAGTGATGAGAGCTCTAAAAGTGTTCTTTGTTACATTAACAAGGTGACATTTGGATCCCCCCTAAGGATGGGGGCTGCTTGTCCAAGGAGCCCACCATTTGATTAGAGGATTGAAATTTTCAGTCCCACACTCTGATCTCCCAGAGGGGAGAGGGGCAATTGCCAATGGCCAATGATGTAATTAGTCATGTTTTTGTAATGAAGCTTCCATAAAAACCTAAAAGGATGAGTTCAGAGAACTTCCAGGATGGTGAACATGTAGAGATTCAGGGAGAGTGGTATACCTGGAGAGGGCAAGGTAGCTCCACACACTTTCCCCATACCTTGCCTTATGGTGTCTTCTGTCTAGCTGTTCCTAAGTTATACCTCTCTGTAGTAAACTGGAAAGCTAGTGAGTAAGCAAGTTCCCTGAGTTCTATAAGCCATTCTAGCAAATTAATAAAACCCAAGGAGGAGGTCATGAGAACTTTCAGTCTGTAGCAGTTTGCTCAGAGGAACAGATAACAACCTGAATATGCGAGTGGCATCCAAGGGGGTTGGGGGGCAGTCTTACAGGACTGAACCCTTAACCTGAGGCATCTGATGCTATATCTGAGTAGATAGTGTCAGAACTGAGTTGAATTGTAGGATACCCAGTTGGTATCCAGAGAATTGCGTGTTTGTGGTGTAGGAACCTCTCCACACTTTGGAATTGGTGGCAAAACTTTTAGCCTCATAGGCCATGATAAAGATTTTGTCCATTATTTTAACTTCAGTGGCAAGTCACTGAAAGGCTGTGAGGGAATGACAGATGTATTGATAGACCTGTGCTCATTACTGTACATTGTAGAAACTGATTAAAGATTTGAAGTGGGAAGTCCAACAAAGAGGCTATTACATTGGTCTGGATAAGAAAGGATTATAGCTTGCACCAGGGTAGTGGCAATGGAGTTGGACAGAAGTGGATAGACTCAATAGAAATTGATAACTGGCCACAAGTAGATGGTTATTGAAAGAAGAAGTTATCAGTTCCTAAGTACAGGAGCCTACAAAAGGGTAAGTGAAGATTATGGTCCCAGTTAATCAAATTAAAGTTCTAGGATTAACTTAGCCACCCTAGTGAAAAAGTTAAGGTAAGTCAGAGAAACCAAAACTTAAGCCCATAAAATGGGCAAAGCTGGTGAAGAGAAAGAAGAGGTCTGCAAAAACTATGAAGTTCCAATGTGATGCAAAGGGCATGTCTGCTTCACATGATATCTAAATTTTTGACACGAAGACCTATGTAATTGCAATTCTTTCTAGAAAGCTGGATGAAGCCTGTCAGTAAACAATGCATGGCTCTTCCAGGGTGGCTTAGTTGGTTGAACATCTGAGTCTTGATTTCAGCTCAGGTGATGATCTCATGGTTCACTGGACTGAGCCTCACATCAGGCTCTGCACTGACAGAGTGGAGTCTGCTTGGGATCCTCTCTCTCCCTCTCTCTCTGCCTCAATCTCTCTTTCTCCTTCTCTCTCTCTCTCTCTCTCCCTCAAAATAAATAAATAAACTTGAAACAAAAATGAAAACAAAAACAAACAAACAAAACAAAACAAAAAATAATGCATAGGCTCTTCCAGGGCATAAACCTTGCATTGTTCATCCTTTTGTCTTTAAACACTACTATATTTGCTAACATGTAATATCACTTATTAAGAGTTTATTAAATGATATGCTCCATATCCCTATCTTTATTCAGTAAAGAAAGAGCTATGTAAGAAGGGCATTGGAGAATTCAGATATAACTCAAATCATGTTTAAATGTGTTATAACCAAATTGCCTTTTGGGTAAGCTATGGTGAGGCCACATTCAGATTGAGAGAAAAACGGGGGAACCCTCTTGCACTGTTGGTGGGAATGCAAACTGGTGGAGCCACTCTAGAAAACAGTATGGAGTTTCCTCAAAAAGTTAAAAATACTACTACCCTATGATCCAGCAATTGCACTCCTCGCTATTTACCTGAAGAATACAAAAATACTAATTTGAAAGGATACATGTATCCCAACGTTCATAGCAGCATTATCCACAATAGTCAAATTATGGAAATAGCTCAAGTGTCCATCAATGGATTGATGAATGGATAAAGAAGTGGCATATACCATCATTCCATCATCACTGTGCTCGATCCCTTTAACATTTGAGTGCTCCGTAGGGAGAGTCCAAGACAATTATTTGCAATCAGACAGTTTACTTCGAAGTTATATATTCCTTAAAAATGGAATAAGGGAATCCAAGAGAGATGTAGAAAAGAGGAAAAAGCCAGTACAAGGTGCTTTACTGAGCTGATAGCATCTGTGGTGCATGGAACTCAATTCCTCTAGAGACCCCCTTGAAAAAAAATATAAAATGAGCCTTAGAATGTTCTCTCAAAGGAAAGGAGGTTCGGATACATATCACACACTTCCATTCACCAATGGTTGGGGGTTGTCCTAAAAAGGGTGTTAATTCCCTTTTTTTTCCTTTTCCCGGCACCTGTTAAGAGATTTCCCAGGTTTTAGACAAAACCTTGAGAAAGAAAAGCAGACAGGCAAAGAAGGTACATTAAGAGGATAGTATCATCCTATATGAGAAATGTTCCATCCAAACCTGAAGCCAAATTCAGAGGTAAACAGAGGGAATATGATGCAAAGGACCAAAAGTATTGGCCACACTGTCACAAACTACTTTCTTTTTTTTTACACCCAAAAGGAGTCCAGAAAATGTAAAGGAGATGGGTGACATCTGATTTTTTAAAAACAACTAGACCTCAAGGACATTGATTTAGATTAACCACATTTTTCATTTATAACATAATCTTATGGTTTCAGTTTCTTCCAGGGTGCCCTTTCATTTAGTTATACATTACTTATTTATATGAATATTATAAAGAACCATAAAACCATTATCTAAAAAGACGAGTTAGACCTTCATAATAACCATACAATCATCACTTTATCTTCCATGCTGTCAACCCAACCGACTGAGCCAGGCACCCCTATACCTACTTTTTAGACACACATAGATATGAAAAATAAAAATTAAAAAACAAGAAAGTGATGAGTGGAAAATATTCAATTCATGGGTGGGTGCCTCAGTGGTTGGGTGTCTGACTTCGGCTCCGGTCATGATCTCACAGTTGGTGGGTTCGAGCCCAGTGTCGGGCTCTGTGCTGACAGCTCAGAGCCTGGAGCCTGCTTCGGATTCTGTGTCTCCTCCTCTCTCTGCCCCTCCCATGCTCATGCTCTGTCTCACTCTGTCTCTCAATAATAAATAAATGTAAAAAAAAATTTTTTTAATAAAAGTTAAAAAGTAGGTATATACTTTATATTTGGTTTTACCTTTATAGAAATTACTTCATGATGTATGAAATATTTAGAAACCTGCATCTTAATTTAATATTAGATTGTTAAAAGTCATCTATGTAACTATAAACCATTTGTTCTGATAGCCATATAATATTCTTTTTTTTTTTCATTTGAGAGAAAGTTTGCACACAAGTGGGAGAGGGGCAGAGGAAGAGGAAGAAAGAGAATCTTTTTTTTAAAATAATTTTTTAAGTTTATTTTTTAATTTACATCCAGGCTAGGAGAGAGAGAATCTTAAGCAGGCTCCACACCGAGCTTGGAGCCTGACACTGGGCTCGATCTCACAACAGTAAGATCATGGCCTAAGTCAAAATCAAGAGTCTGATGCTTAACCAACTGAGCCAGCCAGGCGCCTCATGACAGCTATAAAATATTCTGTTGTGTGGCTGTGATATTCATTCTTCTGTTGAGGGTTATCTGGTTGTGTAGAGTTTTGCTGTTGTAGGTGGTTCTGCAACAAACATCCTTGTATTCATATTTCCTATTACATATGCACAAGAGTTCCTCTTCGGAATATGCTTAAAACTGCTGAGTCACAACCAATGTAATTGCTCATTTTTGAAAGATAGTTTTCCAATGTAGTTGTGCCAACTTATACTTCTAACAGGAACATTTAAGAAATTCTATAAATCCATATCTTCTCTAACTCTTGTTATCTCTAGATGAGATAAGTAAAAAACAAATTTAAAACCAAAAATGCTTCATCAATGATTTTTAAATCTTATTCCAAAACTGTTCTTATCCAAAGTTCTGAAATATATATACCTACAATTTCTAAATTTATAAAAATTTTGTATGTGATATTTAAGTCCTTTGTACATCTGGAGTTTGTCTTTACAAGTAAGCAGAGTTTATTAAACAATAACTAAATTGCTGAGATATAATTTTACCTTTTTGTTTATATTGATAATCATTTTTTTTATTTAATTTCTTGAACAGTACTTCCTTTCTATATTGATTTTCCATGCCACCTTTCTCTTACACAAAATTGCATGAAATGCAATTTGACTGTGGACTCTGTGTTCCTTTGGGCGTTTTTTCCATCCCTCTGCCTATATTCAGAAATGTCCTAGGTAGTCTTGACCTTTACTCACCATATAAATTTGAGTATCATTTTGTCAAGTTCCATGAAAAATCCAGTTGAGATTTTTATTAGACTCAAGCTATAAATCAATTTGGGAAAAGTTGACATATTTATGCTATTAAGTCTTCCATTCAATGAACATGGTATATTTCTTCATCTATTTAGGTATCTTTTAATATCTCTTAATAAACGTTTGTATATTTTTCTGTAGAAATCATGAGCATCTTTTGTTAAATTTATTCTTATATATTTGACATTCAAAGAATATGTTGATACCAGTTTATATTATATATACATATTTAATTCTGTAGTAATTTTAACACTTTTTCTTTTCCTTTTGTTTTATATATCTTTTAAGACAATGATAAATTTTACTCAGGCATTTGATCATTTTTACTCCATATGCCTTTTCAAATATTCTGGATTCTTTTCTTCCTTTTAAAAACTTCATTCCAAAATGTTTTCCAGCAAAACACCTGAGACCTGCATGCCTAATATATTTTATTATGCCTTCATATTCTAAGTTCTAATTTCCTTACATTCAGTAATTTGTAAGGTTAGGGAGACTATTCTTTTCTATTCTCATATAAATTGTTGCCTTAAAAAAACCTAAATCAATATCTATGTTAATTATAATGAGCTCAGGGGATAGGACTGGAGGGCCATCAATGAGCTTTGGAGTATAGAGATCCAAAGACCAGAAAACCACAATCAATCAATCACTCCACACTTCATAAAACATTTCCTTAGGTCAAACTTTCCCTCTCTGTCCTCTAGTAAGAAATATCATTAGAACAAGGTGCTATTTGAATTGTAATTCTCCAGGTATAAGAATTTGGAAAGAATGAGTTAGAGAAGAAATTGCCCAGATTAATTATTTGCCAGCCGTTTTTCTCAGCTCCTCACAAGCACAGCACTCTCAGTTACCCTGATTTTACTCTTGGGGACACTTGGACAAGAGGCCTGAGTCAGCAGGTGTGGAGACAGGATTGCTTATTACAAGAGAAATTGGTGAGGGGGTTGGGGAAGGTTGGAGACAGGAGCACACGCAGAATTCCAGCATCTCCCCTGCCCTAGCTTAGCTGGACTGCTCTCTGTTCCAGGATGAAGGTATTGCTTTCCCTCAACCAGCACCCTACCACGGACACACATCAGTTCCTCACACATGTCTCCTCACAAGTCTTGTTTTAAAAAACAAAACAAAACAAAAAACAAAAAGCTCACTGTTTTTCTATTTTTTGTCTCTAGTTATCTAGATTTAATGTGGATTCAGCATCTTGATTTTAATTGGAATCAGGTGATCTGACTTGATATTTTAAATGCTCACCCTGGGGAGAATTGATTGTGGCCTGGGGGCTGAGAGAAGATGGTAACTGGGGCCAGGATAATAGCAGTGGAGCAAAGAGAAGTGGACGTGACGCATTTTGGAAGTTATCTTGTTAAATTGGTAAAGGTTAGGACACTAAAACAAACCACTTTAATGTGTTCGTGAATACTGGGCTAGAGTGCTTCTCAATAGGATGGCAAGGATGGCACTTCTGAAGAAGGGACATTTAAGCTGAGACCTCATTGTTGAGAAGATATGACTTACAGTGATCTGGAGAAAGCAGATTCCAAGAAGAGGGAATACTGAATGCAAATAACCTGCAGCAGAAAAAGTCCGAGGGTATCTTTAATCAGGGTGGTCATTATGAAATTGTAGAAAAGTGTAGATTTAGGACATATTTGGAAAATAGCACCAACATGGCCTACTGCTGGATCTAAACGGAGGAAAAAGAGAAAAGGAACAATCACGAATGACTATATTTTCCTTCTAGGAAACATTGATTTGTCTGATGTTTTCATATTTATTTATTAGTTCATTTACTATTTAGTTATTTATCTACTTTTTTTAGAAGAATGAAAACTTTTCAAGAACCAGCTCCTTGATGTGCTTTTCACTGTCCTACCTTTAATACCCGAAGTACTTGAAATACAGGAAGAGCTTAATCATATTTGTTGAAAAAATGAATGAATGAATGAATGAATGATGCAACCATCCCTTGAAAGTCTTCTCAGATAACACATTTAGACGATATCTGCCCTCTTGGCACAGTTTCTACTTAATTATCTCACATCACATTTGCTAATTCTATTGATAGTATCTGTTGTAAATAAATTGTTCACTAGGTTGTAAATGTATTGGTCAAATTGTCAAGTATTAGTCATCCTTAACACCATAGCACCTATTCATTTATTCTTTTATTTAATAAGTATTTCCTGATCACTTATTATGTACCAGACAATTTTCATGGTGAAAGGATGTGAAAGTGAAGAGGGCTAAAGATAATCCCATTTTCCAACTGGAGAAGGCAGACAAATAAGCAGGAAGTTATAAAAGCTACAATAAGGATATGTGTCTTATCTCATCCATGTCACTTAGAGAGAACTGAATACAAGTTTCTCAAATGCTTAAACCCTAAAAAAGTGGGAAAATGAGTAATTGATGGAAGCAATGGAGGATATTTAATGAATCTTGGTCCAATATTTACAGTGGCCTTCAGTTGACCAGTTAAAGACAAAGGAAGGTGAGATAGCCAAGGACCAGGAGGGAGATTTTCTAAGAACTAAGGATAAAATAGAAGATAAATAAAAACCTTAGCCAAAATGTATAATAGAATGTGATCCTTTCAGAGTCCCGAGCAAAGGTAAAGTGCAAAGTGTAAAGAGGTTAGGAAAACCACCTGGCTTTAAAGCAGAGGCTCGGCCATTAAAATTAGATAAAGGAGTAAGTCAAACAGTAAAGTCTAGACAGAAGACAAGGTTGGATGCCCTGAACCTGGGGAAGATAACTCTAGAAGACAGGGAAAATAAATACATAGAACATAAAGGGAGATAGAACAAAATATATGGGAGCTGGGAACAGTGTTAGTAGGCAATATAAATCTGTCATTTTGAGAATTCTGGTGGGGACTCGAGTGAAGGATAAATGTGGTTTCAGTGACTTTTCTGAGGATGGCATCTTGAAAATATTGTCTAAGGACAAAGAAAAATCAAGTAAAATATGGTTAATTGGCATAAAACATTGCAGTGGGGTAAATTTCCAGTCTGTCACTGATTTTTCACAGGACTGATAATCAAGATCTTGTTAACTCAGAAATCCTACCACCAAAATCCAACAATCACTATTATCATTGTGCATTGTGAAAACTTTAGTTCAGTCTATAAATGATTATTTGTCACTTCAATATGTTTGTTCATTTATTGGTGACTATTTCTGTATCTTTTGCCCACTCGCAAAAATGTATCAGGGTTTTACATTAAATATAATTTATAACAAATCAAATAATTAAAATGAAATTAAAATAAAAAGTAAGTAATTATAAGAAATAAAAAAGAAAGAATATTAGATCAGAAATCCTAGACTAAGAGAAGGAGTGTAGAATCTGGGACTTACACATTAATGTTGTCACTATAGCCATTGTACATGAACTGATCATGTGCATCCCTATCTGAGCCTTGCTGATAATTCCTGGTTAGCTTGCATAGTTAATTTTGATTTCTTTTTTGAAGTTCTAGTACTATTTTTTTTCAAAACTAGATATTCTTGAATCTCTTAGACATCTTCCCTCTTTTTCCTTTTATCAAATAATTTACAAAATTGACAAGTTGAACAAATTTTACCAGACCCAAAAATGGTGAAGAAGGGAATAGGTATAAGGAAAGAAGAATTTAAATTTAAGGAAAGAAATAGGAAAATACACAGAAGCATGGAGTCTATGGCACATTGAAGAAATTATCAATACAGTGATATGTGACCATCAATTCCTTGATGTAGAGATCAGCATTCTCTGGTTCTATTGAGAGTTTAGCACTAAATCACAAAGATCCTTCTGATCCCATGAAATAGATGTTAGAATTAACTGATTATTTTTGTAAGTAATCTTCAACTTTATTGAATACCAGGAGAGCAATTAAAATACTTGCCAATCACACACTGCATGCATCCTGTTAAACAACAAAATGTCTGCTGGACACAATCTCTTAAAATGTCATTATTTACATAAAAGAGAATCAAGAAAATAAAAATAAGAAAGGAATGAGTTGAAGAGTTACAAGAATTGTTATTGTAAATTCCTTAACTACCATTCACCTTCAGTGCTGTTTAGTTCTTTTTAGATCAAATGATAAACTGGCAAAATCAAAGTTCTGTTTAATTAGGGTTCTCCCCCCTCTGGTTTTAATTTCAGCTAAAAATTTAACAACATTTAATTGCTTATTTTATTCAGTCATTGAGGTCTCTGTGAATCACCAAAGCTAATGTAGAAGTATGAAAACCTAATTTGAAGAGCTATGAATAGCTTGGCCCCTATAGAGTTTGGAATCTATAAACCAGAAACTGACTCACAAATCAATTATATTTTAAATATGTTCTGCTAGTGCTACTCAAGAAACACTATAACTCCTTCAGTAATTACTTAAACATCATTCACCAGAAAAAGAAGCCAACTCAGTCCTTCCACAAAAAACCTTTTGGTAAAGACAAAACAGTAAACTACAAGCTGTTCATCTTCCTGATTAAATCATGACATATTTTGCGTTTTCTTCTTTAAGATACATAATGGCTACCACTTGCCAATGTCTCTGTCAGTGAAACATTTTTACTAGCTCTCACCTTTATTTCAGAAATCTCTTCCCCTAATCTGTGTCTTAGTTTCTACTTTCTTGTAGGATATACACTTCTTGAACTATTTGATGTTCTAGCTGACGTTTTAGTGTATGGTTCCTCCAACAGGCAAATATTTTCATTGGTCATATGTTTAAACTACCTGTTCCCATTTTTATTCAGGTGCCATTGTTTTAAATCCTTGTTTTAGATTTCAGCTGTTAAAATTCGTAATAAAAATAAATTGGAACAACAGAAATGAAACATAATAAACCTTCTCTACTCCTACCTTGGAGCTTCTAACACAGAGGAACTTTGAATGCTCCTGGATTTAAAGATCAACAGCAACGACAAAATTTCAAAAGATCTTAAAATTCTTTGGGAATTAGTACACATATATGTTTTTAAAAGAGTTTACCATTTCTTTATAGAGATTACTAAAATCTTAGTAAGTTAATTCAAGTTATTTTGGAGTTATGCTGGATATTTTTTAGATAGAATACAGAAGTGTATGTACAGAATATACTAGGGTGAACCTGAACTGCAAGTCAGCTGTTACCAAAGCCAACATATTTTGTAAAATCCTAACACTGACTCCTGGTTTAATGAACTTCATACTTTCTCTCTGCTTTCTGGGTGTACATCTTCTAGAGATATATTTTGTTAAATCAGCTTAGTGTTTTGTATGAATAAGTTACAAATAATTCTCTATCAAGAGACTTTGCATGAAAATCAGGATTTTAAATATCTTGACAATCAGAAAATTTAACTACATTGGTTCTGCATTCTTATGTGCCAATAATTACAGGCTTTTAGGGGCACCTGTTCCCTTTAGTAAGGTCAAATGCTATCCAGAAGTTGCCCTGCCACATACCTGATACATTCACTTACTTGACTTGTCACCACAGGCATTCACATATGACCCTGTAATAAGACTTTTAGTCCACACAGGGATACACACTGCTTTCCTTTCTCTCTCCAGGTTGGCAGTGATGTGCCTTTGGGAAAATCCTGCCTGCCTTTAGAAAGAATTGGCATGGGCAGATTAGGAACAACTTCTTAATAGTTCCTACGGCTATGGTTTCTCTGTCTCTCTCTCTGTCTCTCTCTGTCTCTCTGTCTCTCTGTCTCTCTGTCTCTCTCTCTGTCTCTCTCTCTGTCTCTCTCTCTCTCTCTCTCACACACACACACACACACACACACACACACACACACACACCGGAACATCACACCATGCATTTCATAAGATTTGCCTTTAGTTGCCATTGAAATCAAGAATAGGTGTAGACTTAGGGAAAAAGAAGTTTAGGCACAAGGCGCCTCCAAATTGGTTCAATGTAACTCATACTAGGTTTTGGGAAGTTATAGTCTTCAAGTTATAAGGAATATGCTTTTTCTGGCCTTGATCTCCATACATGTAGATCTCTTCCAGGATGATATATGTGTAAGGTCAGAACAAGATTCAAAATCTATGTCCAAGCCAAACTGCATTCCTCCAATGCAATTTTCAGTCTACCAATTTACACAGATATGTGCCTGTAATAATTATATGTGTGACCTATGGTAATAATTAAGAATTTTTTATTATTAGTTTCCACTTCATCAAAATTATGAATCTCTATAGTTGAGAATAGACCTTGAAGAAGAGACCTTGTTCTGCCAACCTTTCTGAAGAGAATAGTAAATTGGTATGCAAATACCATAGTGCTGAGTAGAATAAAACAGTATTTTAATCTGAGACAATAAAAAAGAAACCAAAATTTATACTAAAACAAAAAAAGGAAGAGTAAGAAATTCCTAGGACAGACATTTGGAGAGAGTGATAAGAAAAAATTAATTTCAAAAGGGAAGAGAGTTAGCATATTATGTGCTAGACACTTTACATGGGACATCTCAATAGCAATACCACATCTAAGAGGAGAGTAGGGCCACCATTATAAAGATGCACAGAAAGATGAAGTGATTGAACCATGGTCATGCAGACTGAAAACAGAATATAAACATGACTATTTGACTCTTGACTGTATTCTTTTCCCATTATACTATGATGGAGTAATTAAGCAGCATTACCAAGAGAGGGATTTTCTATGAAATGAGTGACCTTAGGAATTGCTTTAGGTGAATGACTCTTTTGCCCAATTTTTCTCTTAGTTATGTGACAATGGACATTATTTTTGGTTTTGCAAATTCACTGAATAAACTCAGAAAATGCTTATATACTCTAATACTCCTCAGTTTACAGATGAGGTCAATGCTTACCAGACATTCAGAAAAGACCAGTACAGCATGAAAAGTAGTAAAGAAATGGGAATTTAAGTTCTCAGATTTGCTTCGAAAAGTACTTTCCATTAAACTGTTATCTTCAGAATCATGAGCATATATTATATCAATTATATCTTGGTTAGAAATTAAATGCCATTAATATACTACGTTATTAGTCATGAGCAACAGTTTTCTCATCTGTTAATTGGAGATCCATAAGACAGAAGTGAAGATTAAATGAATTAATTCATGGAAAGCACGTGGCAAAGTGGCTGGCATGATGTGAGCACTCAGTAAAGGCCAGTTGTTACTATCATTGTCACATATAATAAGCCTGAGGTGTGAGGCAGGAAAACTATAGCATAAAGACCAGACTGTAGTTAAATTAAAGACCATTCCAAAAAAGGAATTTTTACAAAGACTCAAAACTCCTATCTATAACTTAATATATAAACATTAGAATAATTTATTATTTTGCTTATTTCATACTAGAGCTCTGAACAGTTTCATCCCTTAGGAAGGACTTATATGAAATCTACTTATTTGAAATCTAAACTTATTTGAAAGATTTCATCTAGAGAGGAAATATATGTAATTTTTTGGTGGCAAAAGATTATAAATTGGAACCTCTATTATTGACCTAACTTGTAGGTATAATTCACTAGAATCAAATAAAATATGCTCAAAACCAGGAGAAAAAATTAAATAATGGAATAAATGTATATGTAGGGAAAGGGGGGTAGGGGTGGGAAGGATTACTGAGATGTTTAATGAATATTGACTCCAGGTTCCAGGGAATAAAGGGTAAGATAAATCTAATTCATCAATGTACCTTAGTCCTTTTTTTTTTTTTTTTACCTTATAGAATGTATCCACATCCTCCTTCCATTTATGTGACTCAACTACCCTGTAATCATCCCATAAGTCCCGTTCTTTAAATGTATCCCTCTTTCTATGTCAGATGAAATCATGAATGGGAATGGGAAAATGGTGCCTGATATGTTCCAATGTTGAATTAACAAAGCACACTTTATGGTGTCAGCTCAAATTGGGAAGAAGATCAAAATTATGCTATCATAGAGGATACGAATACTGTAATGTAGGTAAGAGAAAAACAAGTGTCTGGAAGTTAAATTCCACACTGTTAAATGTGCCTGAAGTTTACAAAGATAAAATACAAATCAAAGGAGGGAGAGGAAAGCTGCCACCCAGAAGTAGAAAATAAACTTGGTACTTTTCTTTTTTTCTTCCATCATTTAGACATGAATGTTCTTTCCTTTCTCAAAGCAGCAATGAAAACAGTGAGAGGAGATGATGGCTAGCCACTTAAAAATTATCTAAAATGTAGAAACAAAGCAAAAATATTACAACTGTGCCTTTTTGATATCATACTGGAGCACTGTCTAAAACATCTACCTAAGGATCATAGCACACTACAGAAAAGATTACTTGATTTACTATTTACTATTTATTAAGGCCCCCATTCTACAGAATAAGAGGATAACTTTTAAAAGATTGATAAATTATAGATATTTTTATCTAACACAGATATAAATGATTTTTATCTAATATAAAGATATTTTATAATTTTTAATTTGTTGTTCTGAGGGATATTGACAAGTCTTAGATTTAAGGTTCTCATATTGGAAACATCTTCAATTTTCTTCAAGTATCGCCTTCTTCTGGACACTCATGAGAAAAGAAAAAATCAAAACGCTATCTTATTTTAGCGTGTTTTGAATTTTTTCATTCTTAAGAAATACAATCTACAACTTATCAGATGTTGGCCTTTAGCAAAATGATAGGGTTATGAAGATGTGCTAAACTTCTAGACTTCAAGAATTTCTCAATCAAATGAAGAAGAGAGACACAGCAATGCACAACCAGAGGATGAGAAGGATTGTGTGGCGAGAACAGAGAAGAGCATACAAGCAAGAAATTGAGAAAGCATTTCCCAAAGCGGTAGTATTTGACTTGTCTATTGAATGAGTAGGAATTAGCCAAGCAATGAGAATTCCAGGGCTTTGCAAAGAGTGTGGAGATTTAGTACCAGAACTACTTGCTTGTTCAAAGAAATGAAGGCAGATCAGGTTGTCATGAAAATGTTTGGAGTAGTTTTGGTCAGAAAGACAATCCAGGACCAAGTTCTAAAAGGCTTTGTAGGTTATGGCAAAGGATTTGAATGATGAAGCGCATAAAGGCTATTATACACCAACATGCTGTGAATAGGTCTTTATTTGAGAATGTTCACTCTGACAGCCCAGACATGGGGATAAAGTATGAGAGGGAAGCAAGGCAAGAGACCAAGCAAGAGATGACCATAGAAAAGTAAACCAGACTGACCTGGAAGACTGTGGACAGTTGCTTTGAAAACAACAATTTTAAAGAAATGAAAGGAACTAGCCGCTGACCCCTAGACTTCTGTGGATAGAGGCACATTATCAAGTTAGAAAGAGCAGAAGGAAGAGAATGCCTGGCATATTAATTTTCTAATACTGTGTAACAATTTAGCACAATTTAACACCCCACACAACACAAATGTATTCTCTCATGGTTTCCGTGGAGCAGGAGTCACCTGCTTTAGCTGGATCCCCTGCACAGGATCTCACAAGGCTGAAATTAAAGTGCTTGCTAGCTATATCCTCGTCTTGAAACTTGTCTAGGAAAACATCCACCTGCAAGCTCCCACAGGTGCCAGGTGGTTGGCACAATTCATTTGCTTGTAGACATATGATTGAGGTCTCTGTATTCTTGCTAGCTATAAGTTAGTTAGAGGATGCTCTCAGCTTCTAGGGCAGTTTATTCCTTCAAAGCCAGCAGCAGGGTGTCTGCTGCTGGCTTTGAATTTCTCACTTCTTTTAACACACGATTACATCAGGCTCATCTGGAATAGTTTCCTTGTGATAAACTCAACTGATTAGGGAACTTAATTATACCAGCAAGATCCCTTCTACCACACAAAGTAACATGATTACAGGATTGATATTTCATAATAGTCACATGTTCTCACCTTGAAGAAAAGAGGATCATGTAGGTTATGTACAGCAGAAGGAGGAGATCTTGGAGAGTATCTTAGAGTTCAGTCCATCACACTGTGAAGGAAGATTGTGAATGGGAATCAAAGCCTCATCAGATTAAATTGCCCAGGAAGATAGGAAATAAGATACATAGACAGGCTTGAACACAGGGATAGAAAAATTGATTAGTCAGAGACCTAATGTAATCAGCCCTGAGGCACTCACAATGTTGAGTTTTCATGGTCTAAAATTTATATCCAGAGATAACTCCTAAATTGTTAATTTCATGCAACTGTATAAAAACATGCAAGTAGCAAGGAAGATGTCTAACAAAGACAATATAAAGAAAATAAAGTGATTTTTCCATTTCAAATTGCACTGCCCTGTGTTGTCTTCTCTTTTATAAGAAGCTCTTTGCTAACACTCTTATCATTGTTTCTACATTCTGCTGGAGCTGCTCCAAACTTCCCACATTTAGCTGAAGTTGTGAGACCCTCAACTGTCATAACACTACAATAAAAGCCTGATGGCTGCTAAGTGTAGAGAATTGTCTCACAGTTTTTACAGACAGTGCTCCTATTTATACAGCCTGGAATCTCAACCTAATTTTAAACAGTATCAAATTGCATTTTTAAACCTGCCCCAACTGCTTTTCTAAACATTTCCTCATCATTATTTTTATAATAATGGCTTTATTTCAATCAGCATTTCAATCACTGAAAACATTTACTGAAGCAGTGGGTCTCTGAAGTTATACTTCATAGAGATCAATTCAGTATGGGATCATCAGACTGAAACAGATCACCAAGAGGTCATACAGATCATCCTCTTATTTCAGACCAGTTCCAAAAAAAGAAGCTTTCTACTCCAGAAACATCCCCCCAAAAGGAAATTTCACTGTCATTCCTTCATCAACTTATTCTGCATCTAATTACTCTCAGAGTTTGGAACTTCTTGTTCTAGTCTCTCTGGATATGTAGAACTGCTGGTAACCACACTCCTTATACTGGCTGTTTATAAATCTGCAAACTTTTCCAAAGTCATTTTGATTATCTCTCCTCCAGACCAACAGCAGTCTATGCTTAGTCAATTTCATGTATCTTCAGCATTCAATGAACAGGATTTTAGCAAATTCTTAAGTGATGTCAAATTTCCTAATGTCTTGTACATTTGAAGATAATGCAAATTTAAAACCAAGATGGCACTAATACCATGCAAACCAGTTGTTTGGCTACTCATCTGTCTTTCTAGTAGCTCTATTAGAAAAGGTCATATTCACAAACGGGAAGAAAGCAATAACTATGTTACTTTACTGTAACATCCTCATCCTATCTGATAACTCTATTCCTTCTTTTTAAGAGTCATCCTTTCCTTCTGCAATTGATGTGGGTCATAGGCGAATATGGTCACTGTGACAGTGGGACTTGGTAATCTTCCTCTGCTCCTTTTAGTCCTCTGAACAAGTAATCAATACATTGAAATGCCTTCATTCCAATAATATCAAACTGGTCTTGAAAATATATTTAAGAATCTCTGTACTTTCATATCACTTCTCTGTACGACATCAATTTCCATCATTTCTTATACTCTTTATTTTGTCAATATTGTAACTTTTTTTCCACACAGTATCCATTATAGCCTATTATATCTGCTCTCCATAGATGCTATTAAAGAGCCACATCTGAGTCTGGCTTCTTAAATACTATTTTTTGGCTGGGTATCAACAAGGTCCAATTATTTTTTTTTTCTTTATACTACTTCTGAACAAGACAATGAACTATTGAAATTCAGTCTTTTTATTTATGTAATCATACAGTGACTATTCTCATCAATATTGAGAAAAAGAACAAAAATTTACTGAAAATAATATTGTATTTTGATACAGGCACTGTGTTTCAAATCCTCCTTTGAAAATATAAAGTTGCTATTGTTGAGAGTGCTGCTATAAACATTGGGGTACAAGTGCCCCTATCTCAACAATAGCCAAATAATGGAAAGAGCCTAAATGTCCATCAACTGATGAATGGATAAAGACATTGTGGTTTATATACACAATGGAGTACTACATGGCAATGAGAAAGAATGGAATATGGCCCTTTGTAGCAACGTGGATGGAACTGGAGAGTGTTATGCTAAGTGAAATAAGCCATACAGAGAAAGACAGATACCATATGTTTTCACTCTTATGTGGATCCTGAAAAACTTAACAGGAACCCATGGGGGAGGGGAAGGAAAAAAAAAAAAAGAGAGGTTAGAGTGGGAGAGAGCCAAAGCATAAGAGACTCTTAAAAAATGAGAACAAACTGAGGGCTGATGGGGGGTGGGAAGGAGGGGAGGGTGGGTGATGGGTATTGAAAAGGGCATCTTTTGGGATGAGCACTGGCTGTTGTATGGAAACCAATTTGACAATAAATTTCATATATTTAAAATAATTAATTAATTAATTAAAAAGAAAATATAAAGTTGCATATTTTGAAGAAATACATAAATATTAGAAGAACATTATATTTATTTGTCCTCTTCTTTTGTTTACATTAATTTGCATGTTCCTGAATAGTGGTGTGTGTGGGTAGTGATTGTATTATACATATTCATCTAGTTTTACTCTCCATTTAATTTTACTCTACTTTGAATTGTCTATTAAAAACTTAGTCAATTCCAGATTCATTCTATGAAGCCAGCATCATCCTGATACCAGTGCCATCCAGATAAAGGCACTACTAAAAAAAAGTACATATCAATATCCCCGATGAACATGGATGCAACAATTCTCAATAAAAACTAGCAAACTGAATTCAACAATACATTAAAACAAATCATTCACCACAATCAAATGGGATTTATTATTGAGTTATGAAAGTGATTCAATACTCACCAATCAATCACTCTGATACAAAATATCAATAAGACAAAGGATAAGAACCATAGGATTATTTCAAGAGAGGGCAAAAAAAAAAAAAAAGCATTTGAAAAAGTACAACATCCATTCATGATAAAAACCCTCACAAAATAGGTTTAGAGGAACATTCCTCAAAATAATAAAGGCCATCTATAAAAAAACCACAGCTAACATTATCATACCCAATGGTAAAAAAAACAAACAAACAGATTTTCCCCCAAGGTAAGGAAAAGACAAGAATGTCCACTCTCAACACTTTTACTCAACATAATACTAAGTCCTAGCTATAGCAATCAGACAACAAAAATAAATAAAAGGCAACCAAATTGGTAAGGAAGAAGCAAAACTTTCACTATTTGCAGAAGACATGATGCTATATATAAGAAACCCTAAAGACGCCACCAAAAAAACTACTAAAACTGATAAACGGGGCGCCTGGGTGGCGCAGTCGGTTAAGCGTCCGACTTCAGCCAGGTCACGATCTCGCGGTCCGTGAGTTCGAGCCCCGCGTCAGGCTCTGGGCTGATGGCTCGGAGCCTGGAGCCTGTTTCCGATTCTGTGTCTCCCTCTCTCTCTGCTCCTCCCCCGTTCATGCTCTGTCTCTCTCTGTCCCAAAAATAAAAAACGTTGAAAAAAAAAAAAATTAAAAAAAAAAAAAAACTGATAAACGAATTCACTAAAGTCACAGAAGAGAAAATCAATGTACAAATATCTGTTATACTTGTATGCACAAAAAATAAAGCAGCAGAAAGAGAAATTAAGAAAATAATTCGTTTACAATTGCACCAAAAATAAGATACATAAGAATATACCTAACCAATGAGGTGAAAGACCTGTACTCTGAAAGCTATAAAACACTGATGAAAGAGACTGAAAATAACACAAAGAAATGGAAAGACAGGCTGCCTGGGTATCAGTCAGTTAAGCATCCAACATTGGCTCAGGACATGATCTCGTGGTTTGTGAGTTCAAGTCCCATGTCGGGCTCTGTGCTGACAGCTCAGAACCTGGACCCTGCTTCAGATTTAGTACCTCCCTCTCTCTCTACCCCTCCCCCACTCACACTGTCTCTCTCACTCTTAAAAATAAATATTAAAATTAAAAAAAAAAAAACTGAAAGAAATGGAAAGACATTCCATGCTCATGGGTTGGAAGAACAAATACTATTAACAATGTCAGCACTACCCAAAGCAGTCTACACATTTATTGCAATCCCTATCCAAATACCAACAGCATCTTTCACAGAACTAGAGCAAACAGTTATAACACTTATACAGAACTAATAAAGACATGGAATAGCCAACACAATCTTAAAAAAGAAAAACAGGAGCACCTGGGTGGCTCAGTCAGTTAAGTGTCCGACTTTGGCTCAGGTCATGATCTCACAGCTAGTGAGTTTAAGCCCCGCATTGGCCTCTGTGCTGACAGCTCAGTGCCTGGAGCCCGCTTCTGATTCTGTGTCTCCCTCTCAATCTGCCCCTCCTCCGCTCGTGCTCTATCTTCTTCTCTCTCTCTTAAAAATAAATATATTTATTTATTTATATAAATTTATTTATATAAATATTTAAAAAAGAAAGAAAGAAAAACAAAACTGGAAGTATCACAATTCCTGATTTCAAGTTATATCACAAAGCTCTAGTAATCAAAACACTATGGTATTGGCACAAACATAGAATATCAATGGAACAGAATAGAAAAATCAGAAATAAGCTCGTAATTATATCACCGATCTTTGACAAAGGGGTCACGAATCTGCAATGGGGAAAAGACATTCTCTTCAACAAATAGTGTTGAGAAATCTGAACAGCTGCATCCAAAAGAATGAAACTGGACCACTTTCTTACACCATACACAAAAATAAACTTAGAATGGATTAAAGACCTAAATGTGAGACCTGAAACTATAAAAATCCTACAAAGACCAGAGGCAGTGATTTTGCTGACATTATCTATAACACTGTTCTAAATATGACCCTGAGGCAAGGGAAACTAAAGCAAAAATAAACTATTGGGACTATGTCAAAATAGAAAGCTTCTACACAGTGAAAGAAACAATCAACAAAACTAAAAAGCAACCTACAGAATGGGATAAGATATTTATAAATGCCATATCCTATAAAGCATTTTTATCCAAAATATATAAAGAACTTATGCAACTCAACACCAAAAAACCCACAAAAAATTCAATTTAAAAATGGGCAGAAGACATGTACAGACATTTTCCAAAGAAGATATACAGTTGGCCAGCAGACACTTGAAAAGATGCTCAACATCCCTCATCATCAGGGAAATACAAATCAAAACTACAGTGAGATATCACTTCACACCTGTTAGAATGGCCAAAATCAAAACCACAGAAAACAAGTGTTGGTGAGGTTATGGAGAAAAAGGAACCTCATGCACTACTGGCAGGAATGGAAACTGGTGCAGTCACTCTGGAAGACAGCATGGAGGTGCCTCAAAATCTTAAAAATAGAACTACCCCTACGATCCAGTAGTCCCAATTCTGGGTATTTAACCAAATACAAAATCACTAATTTGAAGGGATACATGCACCCCTATGTCTATTGCAGCATTATTTGCAATAGCCAAATTACAGAGTCAACCTAAGTGTCCATTAATTGATGAATGGTAAAGAATATGTGGTATATATATATATATATATATATATATATAGTATACACACACACAATTAAATATTATTTAGCCATAAAAACAATAAAATCTTGACATTTGCAACAACATGGATATATCTACAGAGTACAATGCTAAGCAAAATAAGTGAGAGAAACACAAATACCATATGATTTCCCTCTTATGTGGAATATGAGAAACAAAACAAATGAACAAAGGAAAGAGAGAGAGAAACCAAAAAACAGACTCCTAACTATAAAGAACAAACTGGAAGTTACCAGAGGGAAGGTAGGTGAGGGGATGAGTGAAATAGGTGAACAGGATTAAGAGTATATGTATCTTGAGCACTGGGGAATACGTGGAATTGTTGAATCCCTATATTTTACACACTATATTTTAACTACATTAGAATTAAAACAAAACGAAATAAACATTAGTCCATTTTCTTGTTACTGCTCATCTTACTAATTTGTTAGAGCTTTATGTGCCATCTATATTACAAGTATGTGTTCTAAACCCTTTCAATTGTCTATCAATTTTGTATATTACAAGTATGTTTTCTACTTGTATAGAATGACTATGTTAGAAGAAAATATATAATCTATCTATAATTTAGGTCTGTGCTTGGAGTGAAACAGGGATGCAATATTATTTTTACAATTGATAATCATTTCTTAAATGATCCATAATTTTCCTATTGAGTTAAAATATTATCTCAATCAGCTACAAAATACTCATATATATCAGATATATATCTGGAGTCTATTATGTTGCATTATTTTATATATTTTTGTATTGTTGCCATTATTGTTTTGCTGATTCTCAGAACAATATATTATTAATTTGACTATGGTACATTTATAGAATTTTCCTATACTAGGCAAAGCAGATCTCCTCCCATTTCTTCTTCCTGCTTTTTTCAATTTTCTTTGTTTTTCTGCAGGATTTATTTTTCCACATAAATTGTAAATCATTTTATCCATTTCAAAGAAAATGCGTGTTCTCCAGAAAATCTGCTGTTTACTAATTGGTAGATAACTAAATTCATATATTAATTTTTGAGATAATTGGCTTTTAAATATTCTCATTAAAAAGTACGAGACCTCGTTTTATTATTTTTCAATAAAATTACTTAACTTCCTCTGTGTATCTTTCTTATTTAATTTATTCTTAAATTTGTATAGTGTTTGCTACTATTGTGAAAAGATTTTTTCTATGTCTACTTTTTTTTCTTCATTTTACTTAACTGAAAAACAGCTTTCATTTTTATATATACCTCATGTGCCCAGTCACAGTGGCAATCCCTTAATAATTCAAATAACTTTATACTAGAATCTCTTGGACTTGTTCAGGTAGAAAATATATCAGTAAAAATAGATCACTCTACTTTTTTCAGTTTTTTCTTCCTTAAAATGGTGATAATGATAGTATCTACTTTATAAGGTCTCTATGAGGAATAAATGAATTAAAATACATAAAGCATTTTAAAAGGTGTCTAACATACTAGTCCCTAAAAGATGTTAACCATTAATGATAATAACAGGCATTTGTGGGAAGGGGCCAAGATGGAGGAACAGCATGGAAGTTTTTTTGTTTTTTTGTTTTTTTTCCATCTATCATCCCGGAAATACAGCCAGATCAACACTAAACCATCCTGCATATCTAAAAAACCAATTTGAGGATTAACACAACAATATGCACAACCTGAACCACAGAACTTAGCAGGTATGCAGTATGGTCAGGTGAACTGGGGGAGAGAAAAGCCAAGGAGGGCAGGGACCTATTTTTGCTTGCACAGAGAGGACGGAGACAGGGGGAGAGTACGGGAAAGCATCCCTCACCTGAAAGCAGGTGGAGAGGAAAGAACGAGTACGCAAAGGACTGAACAAAAAAAGGGAGAAAGGAGAAAGAAGAGGGCTTAAATTCCATTAAGACTCTATAAACAGGGGGAGTGCAGAGTCTGAAACTACACAGCTCGATACCTGGCAGTGCTCTGGTGGGAAGGGTGAATCCCCAGGAGCAGAGAGTGAGGTCCAAATGGTCCGTGGGCCACACAGGAAGAGGTGGTTCCCCCGCATGGAGGACATTTGGTAGAGGTTGTGCAGCCACCCCACAGGCAAATGTCCCAGTGGACTCTGGAGAAAACCACATTCACTGGTGCTGGCACAAGGGCATGAAGTGGGAAGCCTGGTGTCAGAATATATGTTATGATTTATCATAATCCTTGAAACGCTGCTGCTACATGATCACGCAAACTTTTGCTGGGGCGGTCTGACACCCAGCCACAGTCTCTAGGCATTGGCAACAGCACAGTCCCGGAAACATTCCTGGGTGCGGCCAGCACCTGGTCATTGCTCAGGGAGAGCCTCCCCCAGAGGGTCAGAATGGGTCAAAGCAGCAGTCCCTCAGAAGCAAGGGGTCAGGAAACACAACCCCATCTGAGATAAAACTCAGGAGGAAGGTGCCACCTCGCAACCTGACGGCTTGGTCACGGACAGTGTAAAAGCGGGTAGTGGACGGAAGCTGGAAACAAAGGATAGATGCAATGCTGATTAGGGAGAACAGAGTTCTGATACTAGAGACTGGGTATTTGGGGGACACCATTTTCACCACTCCTGCGCATGTGCATACACACCTATATGTGCCACAACAGTTCACCCCAGTAAGCTAAGCAGCACCATTTAGTGGAGAATGGAGCCTTTACACTAAGCCCCACCCAACTGGGCCAACCTCACTCTGTAGGGACACCACAAGTCACTCTGTCTGCTTAGTTTACAGACTATAAAGCGCTTCATAGTTTGAATTCTAGGGGAAACTGATATAATTTCAGTCATATTTCAGCCTGTATGCTGGTCCATCTATTCAATTTCTTTTTCTTTTTCTTTTCTTATTCTTGAACACAGAAAGAGAAAAAAAAATATTTTTATTTTCCATTTTTATTAAAAATATTTTTCCTTAATTTTTTCTACTATACTTTTTGTGAATTTATCAAATTCTATTTTACTTCCAACACTTCATTTTATTCTACTTCATTGTATTCATTTTTTCAACTTTTCAAACGTTTTCCTTTTTGTTGTTGTTGTCTACTTTTTTTCTTTCTGTATCTTTCCCTTTTTTTCTAATCTATCAAGCTCCTTTCAACAACCAGACCAAAACACACCTGGGATCTAGCATCATTTATTTGATTTTGTGTGTGTGTGTATGTTGTCTTTTAAATTTTTTAATTTTAATTTTTTTACCTTATTAATTCCTTTTCTTCCTTCAAAATGATGAAACAAAGGAATTCACCCCAAAAGAAAGAACAGGAAGAAATGACAGCCAGGGACTTAATCAACACAGATACCAGCAAGATGTCGAACCAGAATTTAGAATCATGATACTAAGAACACTAGCTCGGGTAGAAAATAGATTAGAATCCCCTTCTCTGGTGATAAAAAGTAAAAGCTACTCAGAATGAAATGAAAAATAGTATAACTGAGCTGTAATCTCAAATGGCTGCCAAGGTAGCAAGGATGGATAAAGCAGAGCAGCAAAGCAGTGATATAGAGAACAAACCTATGGAAAATAAGGAAGCAGAAAAAAAGAGGGAGATTAAGGCAAAAGAGCACGATTTAAGAATTAAAGAAGTCAGCGACTCATTAAAAAGGAACAACATCAAAGTCATAGGGATCCCAGAAGATGAAGAGAGAGAAAAAGGTGTAGAAGTGTTATGTAAGCATATCATAGCAGAAAACTTTCCTAATCTGTGGAAACACACAGACATCAAACTCCAGGAAGGACAGAGGACTCCCATTAGACTCAACAAAAACCAACCATCAACAAGGCATATCATAGTCAAATTCACAAAATACTCAGTAAAGGAAAGAATCATGAAAGCAACAGAAGCAAAAAAAGTTGTTAACCTACAAGGGAAGACATATCAAGTTTGCAGCAGACCTATCCATAGAAACTTAGCAGGTCAGAAGGAGTGGCAAGATATATTCAATGTTCTGAATTGGAAAAATATGCAACCAAGAATTCTTTCTCCAGCGAGACTATCATTCAAAATAGAACGAGAGATTAAAATTTTCCAAGACAAACAAAAATTAAAGTTCATGACTACTAAACCAGCCCTGCAAGATATTTTAAGGGGGACTCTCTGCAGGAGGAAAAGAGAAAAAACAGAAACAAACAAACAAAAAGCAACAAAGACTAGAAAGGACCAGAGAACACCACGAGAAACTCCAATTCTATAAGAAACATAATGGCAATAAAGACAAACCTTTCAGTACTCACTCTAAATGCCAGTGGACTAAATGCTCCAATCAAAAGACATAGGGTAACAGAATGGATAAAGAAACAAGATCCATCTATATACTGTTTACAAGAGACCCACTTTAGACCTAGAAATACCTTCAGATTGAAAGTAAGGGGATGGAGAACCATCTATCATGCTAATGGTCACCAAAAGAAAGCCAGAGTAGCCATACAGATATCAGACAATCTAGTCTTTAAAATAAAGACTTTAGGGGCAACCAGGTGTTTCAGTTGGGTAAGCACCCAACTTCAGATCAGGTCATGATCTCACAGTTTGTGGGTTCAAGCCCCACATCGGGCTCTATGCTGACAGCCTAGAGCCTGGAACCTGCTTTGGATTCTGTGTCTCCCTCTCTCTTTAGCCCTGCCCCACTCATTCTCTCTCTCTCTCTCTCTCTCTCTCTCTCTCTCTCTCAAAAATAAACATTAAAAATTTTTTCTAAAAAATAAATAAAATAAAATAAAGACTGTAACAAGAGATGAAGAAGGGCATTATATCATAATTAAGGGGTCTATCCACAAAGAGACCTAACAATTATAAATATTTATGCTCCAAATGTGGTAACACCAAATATATAAATCAACTAATCATAAACATACAGAAACTCATTGATAATAATACCATAATAGTAGGGGACTTCAAAACCCCATTTACAGCAACGAACAGGTCATCTAAGCAGAAAATCAACAAGGAAACAATGGCTTTGAATGACACAATGGATCAGACAGACAACAGATATATACAGAATATTTCATCCTAAAGCAGTGGAATGCACATTCTTCTCCAGTGCACATGGAACATTCTCCAAGATAGATCACACACTGGGACACAAATCAGACCTTAACAAGTACAAAAAGATTGAGATCATACTGTACATATTTTCAGAACACAACGCTATGAAACTCGAAATCAACCACAAGAAAAAATTTGGAAAGGTAACAAATACTTGGAGACTAAAGACCATCCTACTAAAGAATGAATGGGCTAACCAAGAAGTTAAACAGGAAATTAAAAAGTACATGGAAGCCAATGAAAATGATAACACCATAGCCCAAAACCTCTGGGACGGGAGTAGGGAAGTATACAGCAATCCAGGCCTTCCTAAAGAAGGAAGAAAGATCTCAGATATATAACCTAAATTTAAATCTTGAAGACCTGGAAAAAGAAGAGCAAATAAATCCAAAACCGGCAGAAGATGGGCAATAATAAAGATTAGAGCAGAAAACAATGCTATTGAACCATAAAACCAGTAGAACAGATCAATGAAACCAGGAGGTGGTTCTTTGAAAGAATTAACAAAATTGATAAACCACTAGCCAGTTGGATCAAAAAGAAAAAGGAAAGGACCCAAATACATAAAATCAAGAATGAAAGAGGAGAGATCACAACCAATACTACAGAAATAAAAACAATAATAAGAGAATATTATGAGCAATTATATGCCAATAAATTGGGCAATCTGGAAGAAATGGACTAATTCCTAGAAACATATAAACTGCCAAAACTGAAATAGGAAGAATAGAAAATTTGAACAGACCCATAACAAGTAGAGAAATCGAATTAGTAATCAAAAATCTCACAAAACACAAGAGTCCAGGGCCAGATGGCTTTCCAGGGGAATTCTACCAAACATTTAAAGAAATGTTAACAACTATTCTCTTGAAGCTGTTCCAAAACATAGAAATGGAAGGAAAACTTCCAAACTCTTTCTATAAAGCCAGCATTACCTTGACTCCAAAACCAAAGACCCCACTAAAAAGGAGAACTATAGACCAATTTCCCTGATGAACATGGATGCAAAAATCCTCAACAAGATACTAGCCAACCAGATCCAACAATACATTAAAAGAATTTTTCACCACAACCAAGTGGGATTTATATCTGGGTTGCAGGGCTGGTTCAATATTCACAAAACAATCAATGTGATGCATCACATTAATAAAAGAAAGGACAAGAAACACATGATCCTCTCAAAAGATGCAGAGAAAGCATTTGACAAAATACAGCATCTCTTCTTCATAAAAACCCTCAAGAAACTAGGGATGGAAGGATCAGGCCTTGAGATCATAAAACCCATAAATGAAAGGCCCAAGGCTAACGTCATCCTTAAGGGGGAAAAACTGAGAGCTTTCCCCCTAAGGTCAGGAGCAAGACAGGGATGTCCACTCTCGCCACGTTATTCAACACAGTATTAGAAGTCTTAGCCTCAGCAATCAGACAACACTAAGAAATAAAAGGCATCCAAATTGGCCAGAAGGACGTCAAACTTTCACTCTTCACAGATGACATGACACTCTATATGGAAAACCCAAAAGATTCCACCAAAAGACTGCTAGAACTGATCCATGAATTCAGCAAAGTCGCAGGATACAAAATCAATGTACAGAAATTGGTTGCATTCCTATACACCAATAATGAAGCAACAGAAAGAGAAATCAAGGAATCAACCCCATTTACAATTGCACCAAAAACCATAAATTACCTAGGAAGAAATCTAACCAAAGATGTGAAAAATCTATACACTGGAAACTATAGAAAGCTTATGAAAGAAATTGAAGAAGACACAAAAAAATGGAAAAAGATTCCATGCTCCTGGACAGGAAGAACAAATATTGTTAAAATGTCGATACTACCCAAAGCAATATACATATTCAATGCAATCCCTATCAAAATAACACCAGCATTCTTCACAGGGCTAGAACAAACAATCCTAAAATTTGTATGGAACCAGAAAAGACCCAGAAATGAACCCACAACTACATATGTGGTCAACTAATCTTTGACAAAGCAGGAAAGAATATCCAATGGAATAAAGAGAGTCTCTTCAGCAAATTGTGTTGGGAAAACTGGACAGCGACATGCAGAAGACTGAACCTGAGCCACTTTCTTACACCATTCACAAAAATAAACTCAAAAATGGATGAAAGACCTAAATGTAAGACAGAAAGCCATCAAAATCCTCAAGGAGAAAGCAGGCAAATACCTCTTTGACCTCAGCCGCAGCAACTTCTTACTCAACACATCTCCAGAGGCAAGGGAAACAAAAGCAAAAATGTCCTATTGTGACCTCATCAAGATAAAAAGCTTCCACACAGCAAAGCAAACAATCAGCAAAACTAAAAGGCATCCCACAAAATGGGAGAAGATATTTACAAATGACATATCAGATTACAGGTTAGTATCCAAAATCTATAAAGATTTATCACGCTCAACACGCAAAAACAAATAATCCAGTGAAGAAATGGGCAAAAGACATGAATAGACACTCTCCAACAAATAAATGCAGATGGCCAACCGACCCGTGAAAAAATGGTCAACATCACTCATCATCAGGGAAATACAAATCAAAACCACGAAGAGATACCACTTCACACCTGTCAGAATGACTAACATTAACAACTCAGACAACAACAGATGTTGGCGAGGATGTGGAGAAAGAGGATCTCTTTTGCACTTCTGGTGGGAATGCAAGCTAGTGCAGCCACTCTGGAAAACTGTATGAAGGTTCCTCAAAAAATTAAAAATAGAACTACCATATGACCAAGCAATTGCACTACTAGGTATTTATCTAAGGGATACAGGTGTGCTGTTTCAAATGGGCACATGCACCTCAGTGTTTATAGAAGCTCTGTCAACAACAGCCAAATTATGTAAAGAGCCCAAATGTCCACTGATGGATGAATGGATATATATATATCCACACACACATATATATACATATATATAAATGCATATATATATAAATACATACATACACACACAATGGAGTATTACTTGGCAATAAAAAAGAATGAAATCTTGCCATTCACAACTACATGGATGGAACTAGAGGGTATTATGCTAAGCGAAATTAGTCAGTTAGAGAAAAACAAATATGTTATGACTTCACTCATATGAGGACTTTAAGATACAAAACAGATGAACATAAAGGAAAGGAAGCAAAAATAATACAAAAACAGGGAGAGAGACAAAACATAAGAGAGTCTTAAATATGGAGAACAAACAGAAAGTTGCTGGAGGTGTTGTGGGAGTGCGTATGGGCTAAATGATTAAGGGGCATTAAGGAATGTACTCCTGAAATCATTGTTGCACTATATGCTCACTAGCTTGGATGTAAATTAAAAAATAAATAAGTTATAAAAAAATAATAGGCATTTGTGTTGAGTTCCTCATTTTAGTTAAAATGGCTTACATGTATTTCTGTATTCAAGGATAGTTCTTTTTTTAATGTTTACTTATTTTTGACAGAAATAATGTTTACTTATTTTGGAAAGAAGAGTGTGCAGGGGAGGGGCAGAGAGAGAGAGGGAGACAGAGAATCTGAAGCAGGCTCTGAATTGTAAACACAGAGCCTGATGCAGGGCTCAAACCCCCAAACCATGAGATCATAACCTGAGCTGAAGTTGGACACTTAGACAACTGGGCCACCCAGGCACTCCTACAAGGATATTTCTAATGCCAGTTTCTTTTCTCCTTGGCTAGATACAGAAAGCCTACATCTTTGCTTTTTAGGTTGTTTTGAACGTCAATGTCCTTAAAAAAAAAAAAAAGGAAAAGGGTCAACCAGAGTCAATGAGATATAGTTTCAAATCATAATTTAATATCTATAGAGTTTTTGGCATGTTACTTAAGCTCTAAACTTGAAACCTTCCTTTCATATATACAAAATGGGGCTAATTGTACCTCCTAATCCTGGATCTTGTGAGCATTAAAGGAGATCATGATCACAAAGTGCTGAGTACCACTCCTGGTAGAAAGTAGATGTTCAGTGCATGCCAATTCTTCCTTTCTCCCTCATTTTCACATTTCCACCATCTCAGGAAGGCCTTCTATACATGGTCTTCAAATGATCAAGAGAAATATTATGTTGTCTTTTCTTACCAGCCCTTAACTATCACCATCAGTCTTTATCTGATTAAAACCAAAAAGACCCCTGTGTTTTATTACCTAAATATATCCCAATAGATGGGCCCACAATAAAAATAGATCAAATATTCTTATAAGATCTTGTGCTTAACAAATGGCAGTCCACAGAAATATAAACAGGGCTTTTGACAGATCATTTGGAATGAAAAATATCCATTCAAAAATATATTAGAGTCTACCATTGATGGTAGTACCAATCTCTTAGTAATCGAATGATTCTAGCATTTAATAATTCAGTTTCCTAAAATCCCATGTTTGCACATTCAGCATGAATGTTTACATAATTCATTGTTTTAAAATCATGTATATACACACAAAATTGTTCATTCATCACAAGCACAAAAGCAACTCAAAACCAGAGCATCTGATTTAGCATTTTTAAAACATGCATCTCTATCCTATACACTGAGGGTAGGATTGCAATCCCTAAATCATCCTGTCTCTGGGAACACATATGAACTGCAAACTAATGAGGTAAGCAATTTTGGTTAATGAGAATCAATGGTATCATCCTTTAATTAAACAATATTGATTGCATTATGCGGGGGGCAGCCTTTTGAAATAATATGCTCTTATGTAATAAGTCTTTGCCTTGCCAGAATATGTCCAGGGGCAAGTTTATTTTGACATGGGCTATCCCCTTTTTACTCTTGTCAGTATAATAGGATTTTACATTTATAAAGTTAAAACTGGAGAGATATCCAAACACCAATTTTATGACTTCTGATACTACAATATGTGCAGTTGGAGCTTCTTTTGAACTACACAGAAGCCTCTTTATGGGAATAGATACATATAATTGCCTGGTCATGAAGAGTTTCATTTAGGCAATAACTGAAAAATATAATGAAAGCTTAATCAATTATTACAAAATTTAATATTTTTAAAATATACTTTTTTCAATTTTCTCAATTTTATGAAAGGAAACAGAATAGCTAGGCACTAAATGTATATTTATATGAAGACAAGATAAACCCATCTTAGAAGAAGTTACAAAAGTCTTAATGTGACATTTTTTTTAAGTAAATGAGAAATTGTGAGTATATAAGGAGAACTAAACAAATATGAACACATTTTTAAGAGCACACATTCTTTACAGTGAAGGAAATTAATCCAGATTGTTTATCATCTTCCATAGGCTTTATGTTGCAATTGTTTTAAATCAGTCTTCAATATATGTAATGCAATTGATTGTAATCAAATGCCAGCTTTGAATTGGCTCTGGTCCATGTTCGGTGAGAAAATCCAAAGAAATAGAAGTAGCAAAGTCTAGCAGTTACAGGCTGGGATTTTACAGTGTGACACCAACACCAAAGTCCTAACAAGGTTTGCTACTTGCAAAGCATGTGGCTTTGGGTAAAATATTTGATTTCACCAATATTCAAAATTTTGATATGTTGCAAATCTTAGCTACATTTATTAGCCATGTTTCTTCTCCTTGAAAAGCTTACTCGAGAACAGACCATTGTCTACTGCTCCTGAGATCATTGATGTTGCTACCACCCGCTAGGGGTGTTGTGGAGCCACTCATTCCAATCCATTTCATAAACCTACTGTATCAGCAATTCTTTTGGACTATAGCTTATAACATATTAGCAGGGAAACATATGTGAATGCAATTTGTGCCATGATAAGATAAAGTGAACAGTTCATTACCAAATAAGTGGCATGTAGCAGGGCATTTTGACTGGTCGACACCTGAGGCTTTGAATTCTGGTAAGTGGCTGGTTAATGAATGCAGCACAAGTAAAACTCCCAGCCAAGGGATGTGGCCCATCAGCTGGCTTCAGAGAGCAAGAGGCACAGGTAGCAATAACCCAAGATCTCCTTTACCCTCAGCTTTTACAAATGAGGCAGCAATGCTTATAAACAGTTCCTTAGCAGCAAAATAGTTGGGTAAGAAAGCATGACAGGATCTGGAAAGTGAAGAAGTTGTAGCTCCTTTCAATTTACTACCAAGCACCCTGCTAAGTAAGGTCTGCTGGAATCAGGCCTGTAGGCCAAATGATTTCATTTGTGCTGCTGAACCAAGTACCCATATTCCAAGATCTCGTAGCCCCATTAATTGTATCTGCTATTTTGGAGGAAGGAGATTATCTTTTGGGACTCTCCTGAGAGAGGCTACTCAATATCAAGTGTGGAAAAAAAATCTACGCTAAGTGTGCCTTTTGTAAACGAGGGAGACTTTCTTATCTAACATGCATTGAAACATCTGCAGTGTATTTGTGGATCAAGGAAATGAAATGAGCACATTATTTTTATGATTAGATTAGAAGTGTTCCATTTGGAGGCAAGGATATGTATGTATGCATCTATATGCAGCCCTACATGAAGCATAACTAGGTAATTATAGCATTTTTTATCTGGGAATAAAACAAGCCATTTGTTCACTGGCCACCTTCTCTAAGCTTTAATTCCTCTTCTCTTTATAGCTCACTAGAGGATTCCTACAAAAATGTTATTTATCTCTGACTTCCAACCAACTTTTCTCACATTGCAAATTCATCTCAATAGGAGATTGAGTTTCAATATCATTCACCATGTTTTGAGCATCAGCAGGCTTGGGGGCTCAAAACAACATACAGATATTCAGTCATGTTTTTAAACTTTATTTATTTACTTTGACAGAACATATGAGTGGTGGGGAGGGGCAGAGGGAGAGAGAAAAAGAGAGAGAGAGCAAGAGAGAGAGAGAGAATGAGAGAATCTGAAGCAAGCACCATCCTGTTAGCACAGAGTTCGATGTGGGGCTCAAACTCATGAGCCCTGAGATAATGACCTGAGCTGAACCCAAGTGTCGGACATGTAACCAACTAAGCCACCCAGGCGTCTCAGATATTGTCTTTAACATTTTGAAAATTGCATAATAATATTAAAAACACATACAAAAGAAGCCTGAGGCTCAATGGATATTTCTCTTATTATATTTGTCACGATTACACTGTAATTTTCACATTGTTATTATGTCCATATTCCAAACTACTTTGTAAGGCTCTTCAGGGAAGGAAGATCTTTTGTATGTAGATCTATAGATCTATGTATGTATTTAAATTCTGAGTCTAATTATGGAAAGAGCCTAAATGTCCATCAACTGATGAATGGATAAAGAAATTGTGGTTTATATACACAATGGAATACTACGTGGCAATGAGAAAAAATGAAATATGGCCTTTTGTAGCAACATGGATGGAACTGGAGAGTGTTATGCTAAGTGAAATAAGCCATACAGAGAAAGACAGATACCATATGGTTTCACTCTTATGTGGATCCTGAGAAATGTAACAGAAATCCATGGGGGAGGGGAAGGAAAAGAAAAAAAAAAGAGGTTAGAGTGGGAGAGAGCCAAAGCATAAGAGACTGTTAAAAACTGAGAACAAACTGAGGGTTGATGGGGGGGTGGGAGGGAGGGCAGGGTGGGTGATGGGTATTGAGGAGGGCACCTTTTGGGATGAGCACTGGGTGTTGTATGGAAACCAATTTGACAGTAAATTTCATATATTAAAAAATAAAAAAATAAATTAAAAAAAAATAAAAAATAAATAAATAAATAAATAAATAAATAAAAATAAAAAAAAAATAAATTCTGAGTCAACTTTAAAGTCTAACATTTCAGGCAAATAAGAATGATTAACAATTCTGTTTCCATTAATTGCATAGGTACTCATTTTCATTTAGAGTACATGCATTGATTAAATCTGCTGGTGGCTAACAGCAAATTAAAATGTTTGGATTTCTGTAAGTTTATTTGTATTTCATTTGGCACAAACCCAACAATGTAGCTTGATTGCTTGTTGCTTGTTTTTTGTGTTTCTTTTATTCTTTTTTTTTTTTTTTTTTTTTTTTTGGTCTGGAACATATAACTGAAGCACAAGGCCCTTCATAATAAATGCATAATCAGAATCATGTTTAAACTATTAATCATCCTTTCTTGAAATAAACAACTGGAATTCAGTATTTGTCTAGACTCTTTCACATGTACAATTATTGAGAGTCTACAAGGGGCAAATCACTGTTGCCAGAGATGTGGGAGATTAAACACTGAGTGAGAGAGACAGTTCCCAACTTTTGGGACTTTGACCATCTAATAAATTACACAGATGAATGATTGCACGTTATTCAGTCAGGGGTACCTTTTAAGGTTTGGACCTTATTCTAAAAGTGAGGAGGAGGAGCTCATCAGTTTCTATCTGACATCCAGTTGGGGATATTTTTGGTTGTTTCATAGATAAACTGTTTAAAATATGCTATTTACTATAAAATTAAATCCCCAATTCCCCTCTTCCAAATTTGTCCTCTTTTGTTCTTGGTCTCATTGTTACTCTCTCTCTTCTTTTTTTCAGACTCAACTGTCATTCACACAATGGCAAGACTAAGAAGACACTCACTGAGTATGAATATTAATATAGAGAGAAAGTGTCACCAATTAAGATGCCTCAAGGGAAAGTGAGTGAAAAGGTGAATAAAACAACAGAGATGCATGCGATGTGGAAGCATTTTGTCTAACTCTTCATTTTCTGTTACTTTCTTTGTTTCTGAGTACTTTTTTCCTGAGAGTAATTTTTTCTCCTCATTGTGCTAACTTGAAGGAATTTTCTGAGCAAGTCAAGCAATGGCTTTACTGAAATGTGTGCAACTTTTATTAAAACTTTTAGAATACTTCCTGATTTCAGGAAATGAGTTAATTTTACAGTTTTAAGAAAGAATTAGGTAAATGAATTAACATGCATTCAGTTTCACAACAATTATGTCCATGGAAAAATTGCTTATATGTTAGATGATTTTCCTTTGGTTTCATTTTGTCATTGCTCTCTTGAAAACAAAGACTTTTTTATTATTACTCCATAATTTCACTATACATTTCTCTGCCTCACTTCCCTCTATCTCTACCATAAAAAGTAATTGTGGAAGTTTTAGCATTAGAGAAACTATGGATATCATCAATTCTCAAAATTTATAGTTTTTGTATCCCAAGAACTCCTTTTAATATTTTCATCTATGAATGTCATTTCTAAAAGAATTCTTCCCACCAAGCAATGGATTAATAATAATTTCAGATTTTTATTAAAGACATCTGATGTAAATCACAAGCATAACATATGCAGGAATAAATTAAATACTTTAGGTTTAGTTTGCATAGCATCAAAAGGGTTGATACACAATTTCTATTTGGTTTTTCAAAACACTGTTAGTGTTTTATATTCCTTCATTAATTCTTTCAAAAGGAAATCTTGGTATATGAAAATCTCAACTATGGAACTCCCAACCAGCTAGCCAGTTTATCTATCTATAAATTAGAAGTTAAATATAACCTGGCAACTCAAATAAACGGCACATAGTTGAGAATGCTCTTGCAAGACAAAGTTTTGTTATAATTTAAAATTATTTAAGGGGGCACCTGGGTGGCCCAATCGGTTAAGCGTCTGACTTGGGATCGGGTCATGATCTCACAGCTCATGGGTTCAAGCCCCACGTCGGGCTCTGAGCTACCAGCTCAGAGCCTGGAGCATGCCTTGGATTCTGTGTTTCCCTCTCTCTCTGCCCCTTCCCTGCTCATACCCTTTCTCTCTCTCTCTCTTTCAAAAAAAAATAAAAAAGATTTTTAAAAAAATCTAAGTATAACACATATTCGGAAAATTACACAAAACAGAAAGATATATCAGTGAATTGAGACAGAACGAACGTCTTTGTAACACCAACACTTACCAAAAAGAACATTTCTAGTATTCCATTTTTGCCCATTCCAATCAGCCCTTGTCAGGAGCAAAAGGCATGTATAGTCTCAACTTCAGTAGATAACACTAAACTCTTTTCCAAATGCACTACACTCAATTAAACTCTCACGAAGAGAATACAACGATCATCTTTGCATCAAATCTCTCATGAATTGTAATTTGGGTCTTTTTAATTTCAGTATTGAGTGAGAGTTCATTATGATTTAATTTTTATTTCACTCAATACAAATTAAATTTGTTAACTTTCCATACTTACAGTGGATTTTTTTGAAGTTCTGCTAAGATATATTCCCTATATAAATACATTAACTATGCAAAAAGATCATATACATGAATTTTTTTAATTTTTTAAAATGTTTATTTAATTTTGAGAGGGAGAGAGCGAGAGAGCGAGTGAGCACAAGTGGGTGAGGGGCAGAGAGAGAGAGAGCAAGAGAGAGGCAGAATCTGAAACAGGCTCCAGGCTCCGAGCTGTCAGCACAGAGCCCGATGCGGGGCTCGAACTCAAGAACTGTGAGATCATGACCTGAGCTGAAGTCGGATGCTTAACTGACTGAGCCACTCAGGTGACCTCATGAATTTTAATAGGGATGTTATTAGCCCAATACTGGAAATTACTCAAATAATCACCTAAATCAGAATGGATAAATTATGGAGAATTCATACAACAGAATATTATAGAGAAATGAGATGAATACATTTAGTTTAGCAAAAGAAGATGGTTGCTCATTTTGTGTTGGGTTAGCTCTCTTCCTTATTGATTTGTGAGTATTCTTTATGTATTCTCAATACATTCACATGTTGTAAATTTTTTTCCCCATTGTGTGACTTTCCTCTGCACTTATTAATGACATCTTTTGATGGACATAAACTCTAATCTTAATATAGTCCAACTGATCCATCTTTTCTTTGTAACTATGGCATCTTAGGTCTAATTTTAGAACTCTCCCTATCCTCAGATCTCCTCTACTGTCTCAGAGTTTTATTGTTTTGCCCTATTTTGCCAACTTGCTTTCCTTAGCTTCCTATAGCAAAGTTACTCACAGCTCCCAACTTCAAAGTCAAGTACCATACTGCTACTGTAACGCTGACAAATACAAGAAATACATTAAAAGCCTTTGCATTATCTTTCAGATGATTTAGAATTGTCACCTGCTAAACCTAGAAACAGATGAATCTATCATAAATCCTTCTCTTACGTTGTACCCTATTCCTTGGCAGCAGCACTGGACTAATAACATTTTTTCTTAAACTTTTCTTAAACCACTATTTCCTCTACTTACAATTTTTTGTTCTCTGTTATTCAATTAAAAATCTTAATATTTCTGAGCCTGGGTGACTCAGTCGGTTGAGCATCCAACTCTTGTTTTCAGCTCAGGTAGTGATCCCAAGGTCAAGGGATCAAGCCCCATGTCAGGCTCCGCACTGAGCCTGGAGCCTCTTAGGATTCTCTCTCTCTCCTTCTGCCCTTCTCCCCTGCTCATACTCTCTCAGTCTCTAAAAAACAAAAACAAAAACAAAACAAAAAATTTAATACTTCTTAGTGTTAGCTCCCTCCATGCTGCTAGTCCAATGGTCAGATTCTATTCTACTTAAATCGATTTTTTCTCAGCTGGCCCTCAAATATTATATATCATATTCTATATTTTGCAGCCAGGGTGGTATTTTAAAATTGTGTCACTGCTCTGCTCAAAAACTCTCAATAATTTCTTGTTATCATTAAGGAAAACTCTAAAACACTGTTATAATTTACAGTGCTCTTCATGATCTGATCCATGACTACTTCATCAGCTTAAAGTTTTGTTATCCTCCCCTTTGTTATATCTACTCTAGCTATACTTGGCTTTTTTCTATTCTCTAAACATGTCGAATGCACTCTCCTATCCTGGTTATTTAATATGCACTTTCTTCTGTCTGGAATGTTTCCTCAATCCAACTTGTCCCCATTTGCTTCATTATAAATCATCTCGAAGTCAATTCCTTCTGGAATCTTCCATGACCACACCAGTGTTATCTTTCAAAGACTACCTACAATAGATCCCCAATGATGCTTCTCACAATATCCTGTACTTTCACTTTTTTTTTTTAATTTTTTTTTTTAACGTTTATTTATTTTTGAGACAGAGAGAGACAGAGCATGAACGGGGGAGGGTCAGAGAGAGGGAGACACAGAATCTGAAACAGGCTCCAGGCTCTGAGCTGTCAGCACAGAGCCCGACGCAGGGCTCAAACTCACAGACCGCGAGATCATGACCTGAGCCGAAGTCGGCCGCCCAACCGACCAAGCCACCCAGGCGCCCCTGTACTTTCACTTTTATTACATTCCTTATTTTTGTTGATAGTTATTAAATATCCATGGTCTCTGATTATCTGAACCTTATTGAGTTGTGGTATTAATATCATTATTAATAAAGTAATATTATTATATTGTATTATCATAAAATAAATGTTATGAGCATATTCTCTTCTGCTAGCTACATAAAGTTCTTCAGAAAAGGAATATCTTATGTCTTCATTTTATACCTCTCAGTGCTTGACCTGGTAGATACTCAGTAAGAAATTATTAATGGACTGGCTGATTTTTCAATTGGCAATTTTAAAACAATTAACTGTATGAAACATCTCAAAATGGAATAAACAGCCTCCATTCTATTCCATACTATCCATTAGAAGGAAGGAGCGAGAGGAGAGGAGAGGAGAGGAGAGGAGAGGAGAGGAGAGGAGAGGAGAGGA
>NC_064808.1:70699635-70762983 GCF_023721935.1 Panthera uncia
GAGAGGAGAGGAGAGGAGAGGAGAGGAGAGGAGAGGAGAGGAGAGGAAGAGGAGAGGAGAGGAGAGGAGAGGAGAGGAGAGGAGAGGGAAGGGAAGGGAAGGGAAGGGAAGGGAAGGGAAGGGAAGGGAAGGGAAGGAAACGAAAGGAAAGGAAAGGAAAGGAAAGGAAAGGAAAGGAAAGGAAAGGAAAGGTGGAAACATTGAGACCACAGACTGCTAGCTTTTTCAGTCACTTGCTGCAGACTTCACAAGATCCAGGCAAAAACAAAAAAATAGCCTGCTGAATAAGTATGCTCTCTAATTTCTAGTTCACCTTTATTAAAATAGATGACCTAATCTTAGTATACCTTTGCCTCCATTAACACTCAAGAAATCCATGTGATAATTTAATATATGTATACATTTTGTGATAATTTTGGGCTTCTACTGCTCTATCCACACACTGATTTGTCTTAATACTATTTATTTCTACAAAAGTATGAAAATTAGTCCTCCTAAATCCAATAGATACTACCAAAAGCTTAGAAAATAAGTTCAAAAGTAATATTTTTCAAACAGTCATAAGAAAACAAAGATTGATAATAATATAGCTAATGCTGGGACACCTGGATGGCTCAGTTGGTTGAGTGTCTAGCTCTTGATTTTTGGCTCAGGTCATAATCTCATGGCTCCTGAGATTAAGGTTTGCATCAGGCTCTGCACTGACAATGTGGAGCCTGCTTGGGATTCTCTCCCTCTCTCTCTGCCCATAACCCTCATCCTGCCCCACTCACACACACACACTCTCTCTCTCAAAATAAATAAACAAGACATTTAAAATATATATATAGCTAATGCTTATTGAGTGCCTGGTTACTGTGGTAAATAACTGAGATGTATTATCTCCTTGAATCCTCTTAACCCTCTGTTAGGTATTATTACAAGCCTCACTTTGCAGATGAGGAAACTCAGGCATTAGGATTCAACATTTTAACCTAGGTCACAAGGAATAAGTGATGGAATGAGAATACAAACCCATGACAAAGTATTTACCCTTTCCAATGGTAAGCTTCCACACAACCCAAATAGAACTTTTATCTGGTTGCAGACACACAACCAGCATTAAGTTCGTGGACATATGAAGAGTTCTTTTTCAAGAGCTTTAGTGACTTGTGACATTTCTAAAGCCTACAAGACTATGCCTCACAGAGGTGCAGCATAAGGTCAGCCCTTTGTCACTTCAATTTTATCAGATTTATTATTCATGGTTCTTTTCTCTTCTGGGCTCCTAATTTCTCCTAATTTCTCCTAATGAGAAAAGATAGACAAGAAAATCAAATTGTGGACTCCATACTAAGATAAAACTTGTTTTGGAATAAGTAAGTTTAAAGAGGTAACTTTGGTTCACTTCAGCCTCTACAAAGGTAAGTATATCAGGGCCAATAATGCCTCTGTCCTAGGGTTATAAGTATTCAAGCTCAGCCCTCATAGTAAAGAAAGCCATGTAAACAATGGCCATGTTGACAACAGGCAGCAGACAACAACATAGAAGAATAGAATAAGCATTGGGCATTGAGTATAAGGCACTAGTTAAATTCATCTCAATTCCCCATCATGAGAAATGGAGATAAGGTCTACCTTATACACTTACCCAGTTGTTATGAAGATCAAGTTAATTAAAGTACTATGTAAACATAAAGTTGAAAGTAGTAGTATTTTAAAGGTCAAAACTATACACAAATGAAAAATGAGACTCAGACTCATCTGAAACAATTATGGACCAAAATAAGATAACAATATAGTCAGATTGTTAATGTAAATTAAGCCAACTGTTCTCCACTATCACAGATAAGTGTTTCACACAGCTATGCTGTGTAGAAGGACCAGATGCACCTTTGCAACTCAGTAAATCCCTGCCATTCCCCCTTTATTTCCTTATTTCTCCTGCACATACATCATCAGCAGTCATGGCTGAACAAGGTCAGAGATGGGGATAGCTGCCAACATAAGGCTGACATTAATACTCCGTAAGTAAAAATTAAATGAGTGGTGGAGGACAGAAATAAGATGCCAGAATCTGAACATTTAATTCCAAATGAATTCCACTTACATTACAGAATCAATCTGTGTTTAAGGTGTCACCTTTCATGCAGAGTCTAGCTCTCTGATATCTATTTTTCCTCTGTTCTCCTGGTTTTAGGCCTCTCTAGAAAAACAAACTGTACCCATGGCAATGTTTAAGCTTCCTGATCTCCAGCAGGGGCAGGGATGATAGTAGTGATGGCAGCAGCAGCAAAAGAACATCATTCATTCTGGATGAAGAAAGGAGAAGTACCATGCCCATGTTTTAATTTCCCCAGTGTTTTCTGGCTGCCGATTTATTTCCTTGCCTAAGGGAACATTAGCTAAAATGAGAGCTTAAAATTATTTTCACCATCCCAAGGATGCAAGTGCTGCTAAATATTTTCATACCATCTTCAGGATCTCCCAGAGTTCCAAGGCTCATTCAAGATCATTCATACCTTCTTTTTGGAACCCACACTGGTGGGTCTCTAGGGAAACATATAATTTCATGAGATTAATTCCCCTCATGAAGGAGAAATCTTTTTTTTAACAATTGCCATTTCCCTTGAATTTGTAAAACTAGTTCACTTTGTGTCTTCCTCATTGTTTCTTGCTTTCATTTCTAACCTTAAAGAGGGCTAGGTATTGATTATTTGGTAAGACAACATCTCATTAGGTACCACATGTGCATGCAGGCTGAGATGGTCCAATCCCAGCAGAATGGAGCAGTGCTGCTAAACACACCCCATTCAATGTCAGATTGTGGGATCTACTGCTTTTGTACCCCTAGATATAGCTAGAAGATTGTGAGTATTCCCCACTGGGTAAGAATATCTAGAGGAATACAGAAAGAAATTCAAGGACAGGACATCAAAGAACTCCATGTAACACCAAAGGAAACCCAGATGAGAGTAAAACCAGAAGTTGGGTGCAAAGAAAATTATCAGTCTAGAGTTAGAACACTATTATTTCAGCCATTCTGACAGGCATATTGTGATACTTCATTGTGCTTATAATTTGCATTTTCTTAATGGCTGATGATGTCTAACACATTTTTGTGCGCTTAGTTGTCACTGTATTTCCTCTTTGACAAAATGCCATTCCATGCCTTGCTCATTTTCTAAAGGGATACGCTGTGGTTTTTTTATTGTTGAGTTTTGAAAATACTTTATATATTCTAGATATGAATTCTTTGTCGGCTATATAGTTTGAAAATATTTTCTGCCACTCTTTAGCTTGTCTACTTTAATTTATCAATTTTTCCTTTTGTGGATGGTGCTTTTGGTATGTCTAAACACTGCTTTCCTAGCCCTAGATTCCCCAAATTTTCTTCTTTTTTTAAGGACTTTTATTTTTATATTTTACATTTAAGCCCATAAACCATTTTGAATTAATTTCTGTACGAGGTGTGAAAATTAGTTTGAAGTTCATTTTCCCCTTTATGGATGCCCAATTGCTACAGTATCACTTGTTGAATAGATTATCTTTCCTCTATTAAATGGCTTTTTCATCGTTGTCAACAATCCATTGGGCACATTTGTGTGCTTTCTCTATTCTGTTCCATTGATCTATGCACATATCCTCCCACTGAGACCACGGTCTTAATTATTGCAGCTCTAAATATTGAAATTAGGTAGACTGATTCTTTCCATTTTTCTTCTTTTTCAAACTTGTTTTAATTCTAGTTCCTTTGCCTTTCTATATAAATTTAGATTAATTTTATGTCTATGTATAAAAATTTTCAGAGTTTAGATACAAATTATGTTAAACTTTCCTATCAACTTGGGGAGAATACACATCTTGACATCTTGATCTTGCTTAGTCTTCTAATCTATGCTCATAGAATATCTATTTACATTTTATTTGACTCCTTTCCTTTCTTTTCCTTTCCTTTCCTTTCCTTTCCTTTCCTTTCCTTTCCTTTCCTTTCCTTTCCTTTCCTTTTAATTTACATCCAAGTTAGCTAGCATATAGTGCAATAATGATTTCAGGAGTAGAATCCAGTGATTCATCACCTACATATACACCCAGGGCTCATCCCAACCAGTACCCTCCTTAATGCCCCTTGTCCATTTAGCCCATACCCCCACCCAAAACCCCTCCAGCAACCCTCAGTTTGTTCTCTGTATTTAAGAGTCTCATATGTTTTGTCCCCCTCCCTGTTGTTATATTATTTTTGCTTCCCTTCCCTTATGTTCATCTGTTTTGTATCTTAAATTCCACATATGAGTGAAGTCATTCATCTTATTTTATTTCTTTCATCAGAATTGTATCCTGTATACACAAGTCCTAAAAATACATTTTTAGATTTATACTTAAGTATTTATTAGCAACTTTAAATGACATTGTATTTTTAAAATTGGTGTTCATGTGTTTTTTTGGAAGTATATAGAAATACAATTGATTTTTGTGTTTTTATATTCTATCCTGCAAACTTGCTAAACACTTACTAGTTTTAGTTTTAGGAGTGTTTTCTGTTTTTTTGTGTGTGTTTTTCGTTTTTGTTTTTGGGGTTTTTTTGTAGTTTCTCTGGGATTTCCCACATAGACCATTACATCATCTACAAGTAGGGAAACATTGTCTTTCTTCCTTTTCTGTCAACATTCCTTTTATTTTCTGTCTTTATTATTATACTGCCTAGAACTTCCAGCACTATGTTGAATAAGAATAATGAAAGTAAACATCCTTGTCTTGCTCTCAATCTTAGGCAAGCTCATTCAGTTTTTAACCACTAAGCATAATGTTAGATTTTTAAAAAGACGTTCTTTATTAAGTTGAAAAAGTTACCACTCTATTCCTATTTTTCTAAAAGTTCTTAGAAGCGGGTGGTAAATTTTGTAAAATGCTTTCTCTGCACTGATTAACATAATCACATGATTTATTTTTCTTCATCCTGTTAATATGGTGAATAACATTGATTGACTTTGAATATTGAACTAAATTTGCATCAATTGAATAAATTTCACTTGTACATTTTGTATAATCCTTTTTATGTATTTCTAATTTCCATTTGCTAATATTTTGTTAAGAATTTGATATCTAGGGGTGCCTGGGTGGCTCAGTCAGTTGAGCATCTGACTTTGGCTCAGGTCATGATCTCACAGCTCATGAGTTCGAACCCCATGTTGGGCTCTGTGCTGATAATTCAGAGGCCTGGAGCCTGCCTCAGATTCTGCGTCTCCCTCTCTAGACTCTGCCCCTCCCCAGCTCATGCTCTCTCTCTCTCAAAAAAAATAAATTCATTAATTAAAAATAAGAATTTTACATCTATTTTCATGAGTAATAGTTTACTATAGTCTATAGACTAGTTTTCTTATTTTGTATTGTGTTTGATTTTTATGTCATGATAATACTAATTCCATAAAATCATTTGGGTGCTATCTCTTCTATTTTCGGGAAGAAACTGTATAAAATTCTTATTTATTCTTTCTTAAATGCATGATAGACTTCTCCATAGAAACCATCTACATGTGAAGATTTCTTTTTGGGGGAGTGTTATAATTATGAATTCAATGTCCTTAATAGATATAAGACAATTTAAATGACATACTGGTTGAGTCTAGTAGTTTCTGATTTTTTTTTTTTTTTAGAATTGGATCATTTTTTCTAAATTGGCAAATTTATTTATTTAGTTTTTCATAGTATTTCCTAACTATCCTTTTGATGTCTGCAGTGTCTAGAGTGATATCACATAATTTATCCCTGATATTATTAATGTGTATGTTCTCTCTTTTTCAGTTGTATCATTTCTTAAAATTCGCTCTTCCATCCTTTGTCTTATGATTGGTCTATTCAGAAAACTTACATTTAACATAATCATTGCTGTGTTTGGGTTTAAGTCTGGCATTTTATGTTTTTTGGTTTTTGTTTCTTCTGTTTTTTTTGTTTGTTTGTTTGTTTGTTTGTTTCTCTGTTTCTCTGTTTTCTTTTTCCTTCCTTTGGGATACCTGAATACATTTTACAATTTGATTTTGATTTGTCAATAGTGTTTTGAGTGTAACACATTGCATAATGTCTTTATCAATTGCTCCAGGTATTATTTTATACATTAAACATCATATCATATCATGTCATGTCATATCACATCACATCATATATCATATCAAATCATATCACATATCACATCATGTCATGTCATATCATGTCATACCATATCACATATCATATCACATCACATATCATATCATGTCATAGCATATCATGTCATATCACATCACATCATATATCATATCATATCATGTAATATCATATCATTATTAGCAGTCTACTGGTGTCATCATTTTTCCAGTTCAAGTGAAATATAGAAACTTTACATCCCTTTATATTCTATTAGTCTCTTTCATATCTGTTACAATTTTGTTAGATATTTCTTCTACATACATAGACACAAATCAGGCTGTGTGACAATTTCTGCTTCAAATGTCAAACAAAAGTTAGAAAACTCAAGAGGAGAAGAAAAGCCTATTTTATTCACCCATATTTCTTAGCATCATGTTCTTTCTTCTTTCCTGATGTCGTAAAGTTCATACTTCTTTTGTTTCCTTTTTGTTTAGAGAACTTCCTTTAGCCATTCTTTTCTGGTAGAACTTCAAGCAGCAAATTCGTCATCTGAAAATGTCTTGATATCCTGTCACTCCTGAGAGATATTTTCAATGTATACAAAAGTTGAGTTGACAGTTTCTTTCTTTTAGCACTTGAAAAATATTGTGCCACTTCTTTCTGGCCTCCAGTTTCTGATGAGAAATCCAGTGTCACTTGAATACTCTCCCTTATAAATAAGATGTATTTTTCTCTGGTTGGTCTCAACTTTTTTTTTCTGTTTTCAGTTTTTACAAGTTTCATTATGATATGTCTTGGCATGGATACCTTTAGGTTTATATTGTTTGGGGCTCACTCAAATTTCATATTTGTGATAATTTAATTGTTTGTATACATTGTGGAATTACTACCAAAATCAAGTTAATTAACACATTCCTCACCTCACATAGTTATCATTTTGTGTGTGCATGTGTGTGTGTGTGATGAGACTATTTAAGATTTATTCTTTTAGCAAAATTCAAATATACAATCTAGGATTATTAACTAGAATCAGCATGTTGTACATTAGATTCCCAGAATTTATTCATCTTATAACTGACAGTTGGTACCCTTTGACCAACATTTCTCCATTTCTGCCTCCAGCCTAGTCTCTGGCAAGCACCACTCTAATCTCTGGTTCTATGAGTTCAACATTTTTAGATTCAACATTTAAGCAAGAACATACAGTAATTACATTTCTCTGTTTGACTTATTTTACTCAGTTTCTTGAATCTGTAGGTTTGTATGTCTTCCCAAACATGGTTTTGTGGTCTTCAGCCACTTTCTTTTTCAAACCTATCCTTTTTCTTTTTTCCTTCTGGGATTCAGATTACATGGGTATTTGAATTCTTGTCATAGTCCCACAGGTCCCTGAGGATTTGTTCATGTTTCCCTCTTCTATTTTCTCTTTTGTTCAGACTGTACTACCTTCTAGTTCACTGATTCTTTCCCCTGCCTCCTCCATTATGCTGTAAGCCCAATTGCTGAGCTTTTTATTTTGGTTACTGTATATTCCAGTTCCAAAATATCCACTTGTTCTTCTTATATGCTTGCTTGCTTTCTTTTTTTCTTTTTCTTTCTTTCTTTTTCTGAGATTTTTTCTATTTCTTTCCTAAGGTTTTCTAGCCCTTCTTTTGTTTCACCATGTTCATAACTGCTCATTGAAGCTTTTTTGTCATGAATGCCTTATTTGCCAGATAATTCTAACTTTTCTGTCATTTCTGTATTGGCATTTACTGTCTTTTTTCATTCAGCTGGAGATCTTCCTGTTCCTGATATAAGTGAATTTTAATTGAAATGTGAGCACTTTCATATCATGTTAAGAAAGTCTACATCTTATTTAAATGTTGTGCTTTAACTGGTGCTGTCTGATACTGTCTAACCAGGAGAAAGGTGAGTACAGTCTTGTTAGTGCCAGAAGGAAGCAGAAATGCAGGATTCCCAACCAGCCTCCATTGACACTTGCCCATGTGTATTTGTGCATGCATGTATGGGGGTTTGGGGGGGCGGCAGGCCGGAGGCTGGCCCCTGTTACCTCTGGGCTGGGAGGGGGGAGCTCTGATTCCCCTTATGATCTCCACTAACTTTGCACTGGGGGTGGCCTCATTATTTCTGGGCAATGTTAAAAATTCTGACTCCCACTGGACCTCCTCTGACATCACCCCAGCAGGGAGGAGAAGATATGCCTCATTACTGCAAGGTAGAGGTTAAAATCCACCATGTGAACTCCACAAACACTGTGGGGAAAAGCGGGCTTGTTACTGGCTAGCAGGGATGAAAGCCTGTGTCTCTGTTTGGTTTTCTCTGACGACATCTGGCAAAGTTGATTAGCATCTTATAACAACCACATGAGGGTAGATGTCTAGGTTTCTCCTTGCCTTTGCTGACATAGGCAGAGTGGAACCACAGTTTTTCTGTGGTGTTTGGCTACAGTAGGGCAGTTATCTAAATGTTTTTTTATCTTGCTAGGTTTCTCCTTTTCTGATCGTTTCACTAAAATGAACAAGCTTTTTGTTGGGGCTTTTTAAACGTGAACTTATCAGTTCTTTTCACATCCCTGGCTCCTTCAGCTCTGAGCATGGGACACAGGAGGGAAAAAGAAAACCCAGGAACACCATGTGTCATTCTCTGGGTCCATAGATTGGGGGGGGGGTCTCTCTTCTTTTTTCCACTTTTCAGACTCTTCTCATGTTTGTTTTATGTATAATGTCCAATGTTTTTAGTTGTACGTAACAGGCAGAATAGGGAAAAGTACACCTACTCAGTCTTTCCAGAGGCAGAATTTCTTTCTCTTTTTACAACGGCATTTTATAAGTAGCTAAACTTATTTCTATTTGAAATTCCTTATCCATCTTTATTTCCATTTGTACTTTAGTAGTATTATTTAATAATACAGTCTAATAGAATTAATATAGTTTGATACTATTATTTGGTCTTCATTATATGTCCTTGTGCTTCTCTGTATGGTCAGCATTTCTTTCTAGCAAAAATACAAGTTTTTAATTAATGAGAGTATTGTAATGGGAATTATTAATTTAAAAACAATAAAAAGGAGGAAATTATTTTTAGGAAAATATTAGATGTAAAAGTACTGTATGAGGTTATAGTAAAAATTATGAAGCTATAACTCAAGCTATATATTTAAAAAACACTGGACTCTTTGAAGGTCCTTCCTTCTCCCTGTACGTAACAGGGGTGTAGGTGGGGTGTCAGTGGATATATAGTGTGACTTGAGCTTTTCTTCCCTGTTCCAGGTCTCAGTCTGTGAAGTCTTAGCTCTGCCAGTTCAGCCTCAACACAGGACCTAACATGGCGGAATCTCTGTGGTTGTTGGATATCCCAGGATCAATGGAAAAATGCTTTTCATTTCATTGACAGACATGCCAGGACATGCTGTGTCCCCTGATAATATGTTGTGCACAGTTTCTGATTTTCACTCTCCGGGGGTGTCTGTAGTTCTGAAACAATTAAGTTCAACCTGGCACATAAACTGAAACATGTCTCGCAAACTTGAAGCACATGTGGTGATCCCAGTAAAACTACACATTGATTTCTGACCTAAGGCTCTCCAAGGAGTGTCCCTAATCTCCCAAGGGTAAAGTTTTGTGAGGGAATCGTTGATTAAACTGTAAGATTAAAGAAAATTTAAGTGGTTGGACAGCTCCCTATTCGCTGCATGCTTGAGACGTCTTGAGAACATGTGTTATTCTTTTCAAAGTTGGTTGTAAATCAAACTCTCTAAATTGCTTCCAGATCAGTCTTTTCAGGCAAAGCATTAAAGTGATGGTTCCATCACCCAAAACGCTAATTTTTGCTCAGATCACACATACTATTATAAATTCCTTTTACCTAATACAGAGGAGGGAGATGCCAATCTCACCAGCCATCCTTTCCCTAGGTCAGCAGATGTCCTGCCTGGATTAGAAGCTTCTGACAGCAACTTGGTCTCACAATGTAGCTCAGGTTTTTTAATAAATCAGTGGTATGTCTCAGAAAAAAATTGGCATAAATTCCAAAAATATTCTTAGGAACAATGAGTATAATACCAAATGGAAGTAGAATATTTAAATTGAACAAAAGTAGCCTTTCTGACAAGAAAAATGCTTTATCGCTCTTAAGATTTTGCAAAATAAAGTGTTTTGATAAACCTATTTCAAATATATATAGTACTCATTCTTGAGTCTTCTTCAGCTTTTTCTAAGCCAAACTCCAATTGTAGCTAGACTGTAATGACTGACTGCTTAAAAGTAATGAGTTCACTGATAATAGCAGAAATTCTTAACTTATCTCTACATATGAGTTCTAATCCATCTGTGAAGCCCCTACATTATGTGCTCTTTTCCTGAATAATGGGTGTGTAGCTTACATTAGATTTTCAAAGATGTATATTAATTTAAATTTCACCACTAAAGAATTTCTCTCATTAAAATGCCTAAAGAAAGACAAACACTAAACGTGAACCAACATGTATTAAACATATTCACACATCCTCAAATTTAAGAAGCAAAAAAAATTATAATTTACAACTAAAATTGTAAATGGATTAATATACTAAGCGAAACAAGTATTTGTTTAATTTTGGAGCATTGATTATTTGTTCCATTTAGGAACTATTTAAGATAATACAAAATGAATTTTACAACTTCCAAAATGTCAATAGGTAACTTAATTTGCTAATATCAGGCCTCACTCAATGTCCTTTGATAGAATGTTCTACTCACAGGTGGCATCAGTGATTCTACATAAACATGCCTATCATGAAAAGTTCTCCATAGTTCCCCACAGGAGAAATATAGACCTGGTAAATGATAACAAATATTTGTAAATAACATATGAGTTTTCGGTCTTGGGTAAAATGGAGTACACACGCTTGACTGTCTTTGTCACTGAATGCAGTTATAAAACCTGGATATAATGCATGGAGCAGACCTTTGAGGCCTCTAGAAAGTCAATAACAGCAGGCAGCTAGAATTCAAAGTACCACCAAACCAGTGAAGAAATTACCAATTTTTTTACCAGAATACTCTTTAGGTATGCAAGACTTAGATGCAGTACAGCCTAGAACTTAGAGGTGGGTAGATGATGCAGCCAGAGAGAGCTCGAGAAGACCCCTTTAGTTCTGACTTGAGGAGCAGGAAAAGGAACACCTGATATTTAGGTAGACTGCAGAAACTGCCTTTATTTTGTGGCGGGGCGGAACACCTGGATAGCTCAGTCAGTTAAGCCTCCAACTATTGATTTTGGCTCAGGTCATGATCTCACAGTTCATGAGTTTGAGTCCCACATGGGGCTCCGCGCTGACAATGTGTGGACACTGATTGGGATTCTCTCTCTCTCCCTCCCTGCCCCTCCCTCTGCCCACTCTCTCTCTCTCAAAATAAATAAATTAAATTAAAAAAAGAAAAGAAGAAGCTGTTTCTTTGTATTTTGCTTTGTCTTTTTTCCTCCATTCTCCTGAACTTCAGCCCCCAGACAATACTTCAAAGAGGTCATCAGGTATTGTAATAGGAACCCACAGGAGGCAAAACTCGGAAGGTGGTTAACCTTCCTCCAGGCTCATCAGTGGAACTCTGTTCCCAAGATGGTGGGTGATCCCTCTTTTGCTTTCCCCCCACCACTCTGTCCTTCATCTGCTTTGTTCTAGACGTGGGGCACAGGAGAGGGGACTCAGGAAAGCCCTAGCTTTCTGGCCATGTGAGCCAAAAGGGGAGACCCAGAGAAACAGAAACTTCAGAGAGGTTGTTAAGAGGGAGGAGCTTGGGAAAGCAGTATCATAGAATGATATATGAACTTCTGAGCTCACTCTTGAGCTGTGTATGTGTGGATCTGATAGTAATAAGAGTACCAAACAGTCTGAGAACTGAACTAACAGATTGACGCCCGCACCTGCTGGGGGAGACAGATCCTAACAGTACTGCAAAGTTTGAAAACTGAAACAACAGTGGAATCACAGCTGATAGAAGATGGGCTAGAATTTGCAGTCTCAACATAACTAAGTAGAATGGTTACTAAAGCAAAAATAAGTTCTCCATAAGTTTTAAACTTACACACTTATAATATCCAAAATATTCAGGATACAATTCAAAGTTACTCAGTGCACAAAAAACTCAACTTTCATGGGAAAAGCCAATCAACACGTATCAGAACCAAAGTGATGCAGAACTTGAAATTATCCAAGAAAGATTTTCGAGTAGCTACCATAAAATTACTCCAACAACCAATCATAAACATCATTGAAATGAATAGAAAAATCAGCAGCAGTAGCAGCAGAAGAAGAAAAGAAGAGAAGAAGAAGAGGAAGAAAAAGAAGATAATGACCACAAAGAAGAAGAAAGAAATAATGATAATAAACCAAACAAATTTTAAAATCACAAAATTGCAATTTCTAAAGCATTTAATGTCAACAACAGGAAGGAGTCAATGAGCTTGAAGATCTATCAGTAGAAATTATCCAATCTGAAAAACACAGAGGGAAACAATGAAATAAATGAACAAAGCCTCAAAGACCCATGTAACAACAACAAAATGTCTAACATTTTTGAAAATCGTCCTAGAGTGAGAGGAAATAGTGTGATGTTGAAAAAATAGTAGATGAAACAATGCCTAAAATTATGGCAAAAGATGTAAACATACAGATTCAAGTGGTTTAGTAAACCCCAAACAGAATAAACCCCAAAAAGTTCACACCCAGACATAACAAACTGCTAGAAACAAAAGGCAATAAAAATAATTTGAAAGCAGCTAGAAGAAAAAAAAAAATGCATCTTCTATGCAGGAAAAACAATTTGAATTTTCACAGACTTCTCATCAGAAATTGTGGAGGCCACAAGTAAGTGACACGACAATTTTTAAATGCTGAAATAAAAAGATGTCAATTCACTATTCCGTGTCTGATGTAAATATCTTATAGGAACGAAGGTAAAATGAAGAGTTCTTATACATGACAGTAAGAGGACAATCCATAAAGGGAAAAAAATGATAAACTGAACTTCATTAAAATTAAATGCAAAATAAAATCACGATGATATACTACCAGCCGCTCTATTAAAATAGGTAAAGTTTAAAAATCAAAAATTGAGCGCTGGCAAAGGTCGGAAGCAACTAGAACATGCATACATCGCCATGGGAATTCAAAATGGCACTGCCTCTCTGGAAAACCATTTTTCAGTGTCATAAAATTTTTAACACGTATTTACTTTGTGACTCATCAACCTCTCTTTAAGCTACTACCTTAGAGGGGTACCTGGGTGACTCAGTCTGTCTGACTTCCGCTCAGGTCATGATCTCGCAGTCTCCGTGTTGGGCTCTGTGCTGACAACTCAGAGCCTAGAGCCTGCTTCAGATTCTGTGTTTCCCTCTCTCTCTCCCCCTTCCCCTGCTCATGCTCTCTCTCTCTCTCTCTCGCAAAAATAAATATTTTAAAAAATTTTTTAAATAAATTAAAAAATAGACTACTACCTTAGAGAAATAAAAACTTATGTTCACCCCCAAACTGTACAAGAATATTTACATCAGTTCTATTCATCACATCCAAAAACTGAAAATGACCTAAGGGTCTTTCAACAGGTGAGTGAATAAGGAAACCGTTAAATTCAGGCAAAAGAATTCTACTCAGCAATAAAAAAAAGAACAATCTATTGGTATGCACAAGCACTTGAATGACTCTCAAATGCATTTTAGTGAATAAAAGAGCCAGTCTCAAAAGTTTGCAAACTCAGTGATTCAATTTAAATGACATTTACAAACCCTGAAAACTGGTAATGGAGACTAGATCAGTGGTCACCAGGGGTTAAGAGGTAGGGAGAATGCAATTGTAGCACCTGGCTGTTTTTTTAAGGGTGAAGGAATTGTTCTGTATAGTCACTATGCTGGTGGTTAAACTAATCCACACACATTAAAATTTGTTGAACTGTATATGAAAAAGGTCTGTATTTATCATACAACAATAAAAAAAATATTTAAAAAATTGTGCATGAAAATTTGACAAACAAGAAAATAAATTGTTTAATTAAAAAGTACTACTATCCAGTACCATTCATTTGGTGCTTCCAGGGTAGTTTCTTTTATCTGTGATTGAATCAAGGTTAATTTTTATGCCATACAGGTTATGCTAATGCCTGTTTGATGATCTACCAAGCTGCTAAGACTCAGTGAATACACTGGTTCCTCCCTGAAGTTTCACATGAATCTTCTCTCTGATTCTCAGGTAAATTTGCCCAACCCTTCCTTTCAGTCTTCTCTTTGCCCTGTGTCTACTTCTATCACAGCATTTATAGCAGTATTTCTCTATTAAACTATAAATCCCATGAAGGAAGGAACAAGTCACTTTTCAGCATCATTTCCCAGCAAAGAGTTTGGCATATACCAGACACAGAATAAATGTTGAATGAATGAATGATCTAAAGCTGCACAGTCTTTAAGTTGAAACCTACCAGGCAGTATTTCAGCTCTTTTATGTTAAGGTTGCAATCTACAACCATTCTTTTTCCTTCAGACCAGAAAAAAAAAAAAAAAATCACCTTGATGAATATCAAACCACTGGCCCCGAATATTGACTGCTGCCATAAGTCAGCTCCTCTATATTTTGTTATGCACGTGTGAAATTCATTTGTCCTGTGCTCCATCACCGCACTAATGAAAAATCTTTTCTTTGAATTTCTTGGATTAGCATTCAAGAGAAACTTTAGACAGGTCAGTATGGTATCAGAACCTCTATCTCATTAGTCTGACATGAGACTGTGGGAACATTTACTTTGTGGGAACATAGAACGTGTTATATTTACTACAATGGAACCATTGTGTGTGAAGTGTGAAATAGTCTTACTATGCAACATGTAAGGGGAAAGTACAATCTGGGCATGAACGACATTAGGGCTCTCGCAATGGTTCTAAGAATATATACTGATGTGTAGCCTCCATCGATTGCCATGAATTGTCCTTTCTCCTGATGAGAATAGAAAGTTACAGAAAAAGTAAATGGTGCTAAGCTTTGGGATCAATAATCTGTGATTTAATAATAGAAGTTAAATTGCACTAGAACAAGAGCTCATCAGCCATCCAGACAAGCCCATCAACTATATGAAAGTGGGCGGGTTTGTATAAACATTCTAAATGTGACAGAGCCCTCTGACACTGAGCATCATCAAAGCCAAAAAGGTGGAAATTCATGTTCGTGGTATGATTTCCTGGACCTACTGTGGATATCTAAGGGCTTTATCTCACCCAGAATCGGGGAAAACCCTGCCTGTTTTCTAAACTATAAAGATATTGAAGTTCTCATCTGTGAAAGATAAAATGATTATGGATGAGGAGAAAAAGAAAGAGGCAACTGAAAGAGGGAACTAAAGAGCAAGAGTCCCTGATACTTTTAAGACTTTACTGAAAGAAGCCCCTGGGGGAGTAAACTGAACCCCGGCAAGTAAATTGACAAGAAAGTTGTAGTGAATTGCAACAGAAGGGAATGTTGGTCGTTCCTGGCATTAAAATGATATGCCGGACAGGGATACCTGGGCTGTGGTCACGCAAGAGTATCTGGAACTCATGCCCACTGTGTCCCTTCTCATGACCTGGGTGTAAAGACAACCAGATGTGAAAATCCTTACCGACAGTTGTCACATTCTCATACAGCAGAACAGAGTTGAGTGATTTCCAAAATGTGAACCAGGCCATTTCTAATGATGTCCCTATACAGATATTTCAGAGACCTGAATGTGATTTCTAGTTCTGTGTCTGCTCTTAGAGGTGCTAAGAGGACAGATGATCCCATGGTTTTAAGCAAAACCCTGTTACTGCAAAGATTAATGTGACTTTGACGGTCAAGCTTGGGAATTCTTTCCCCTCTATTTCCACTAACCTCCATTATATGAATTATCTCTCACTGGCATCTGGCTTATTTGTATAAATGAATAAAGAACTCTACTACAGAGTTCTTTATATGTCTTTTTAAAGGTATAATAGGACAATACCTTGCATATCATAGGTACTCAAGTATTTGTTTGAATGAATAGATTTGGTCTTAAGATCATGTGCCATGGAAGACAAACCAAGAGGAGCCAGGTAGAGAGAACACACAGAACTGCAAAATACCAATGAAGGACATGCCCTTGGGGGTCTTTTAGGATAACTTCCTCGTTATGCAGATGTGGAATAAAAGCTCACAGAGAATTACTTTTCTGTCCAGCAGCCTAGGACTACTGAATGATAGAAACCAAGACTTCAAGGTAGACTCCTTTTCCTTCCAAACCTACAGTTACACTCTCACACTTGGAGGACTTTGTACAATGCCTCACTGCTTCGCTGCTTTTCTAGTAGGAGAGAAGCCCAACAAGTCAAACTAAAAGTATTTCCTTTCCTGGTCAGCAGTGTAGCCAGAAGATGACTGCCTAAAATGAAAGGAATTTTGTTCTCCAGAGAGAACATATACTTAGAAGCTGCCCCAAGCTAGACTTTCTAAGGAATGGAAAAGCAAACAAAAGGAGAGACAAGATTTCCTGTACTTGCCTTTCTGTTCTGAATGATGTCTCAAAAACTTCTTGGAAATATCTAAGAGTGGGAAAATAGATGCTGACATTGAAATGCCAACCACTTTGTGGTAAATATGTGCACCTTCACCTTAAGCTCCCCTTCCCTATGTTGCCATTCATTTTGTCCTTTTGTAGCCCAAGTCCTGGGCTTTGCCCAACCTCCATCATACCTTACAACTTCTCTAGGCCACTTGTCGTAATAATTTGAAGAATCCTATACGTTCAATAACACTAGGCTAATTTTTCTTCCAGCCTGAAAAGCTAGAGCCAGAAAAGATTTTTGCTTTGCTTAAGCTTGTCTCACAAATTATCATTTCAGTATGAAGTGACACTGTTGGCAGATGTCCCCTTCGTTGATGTGCTAGAAACTCCAGTACAGGCTGGAAAAACACACTGGAGAAATAAAAACGTGGGGCTAAAAGGCAGTTTCAACTTGAAAAGAGTGTGATTCGTGGGGTGCCTGGGTGACTCAGTTGGTTAAGTGACTGAATTTTTTTTTAATGTTTTTTCAATGTGTATTTATTTTTGAGAGGGAGAGTGCAAGTGGGGAAGGGGCAGAGAGAGGGAGACAGAGAATCCAAAGCAGGCCCTGTGCTGTCAGCACAAACCCGGACATGGGGCTCAGACCCACTAACCATGAGATCATAACCTGACCCCAAGCCGGTCGTTCAACCCACTGAGCCACCCAGGAGCCCTGTGACTGACTCTTGATTTAGGCTCGGGACATGATCTTGCATGAATTCGAGCGTGGGTTCCAATGTGGCATCTGGCTCTGTACTGACAGTGCGGAGCCTCCTTGGGATTCTCTCCTTGTCTCTCTGCCCCACCCCTGCTCTCTCTCTCTCAAAATAAATAAATAAACTTAAAAAAGTTGTGATTCGTGACCATGTCTGATGAGATTGACATGGAAAGAGAGGGGAATGAGACAACTTGACTATAATGACCACCCTGTATGTCGGAAAGAACAAAACAGAGGAAGGAGAAAGCACAGCATAAATAAGCCAATTCAATATCCTGGAAGGAGCAGAAGCCAACAGAACTCTACCCCACACCCCAGGGAAACTTTAATGGTAAATACAGTATATACATATGTGATAAAGCACAGCTCAGGTATGACTCCAAATGTAAACCCCATTCCAAGAACTCCATTAGAGTTTCCATTTGTTACCATGAAAAAGACAAATGTGGTCACTAAATACCAAACCTGAAAGATCTGCATTGCTTAAAAGATCCTCAAAGCAAGGTACTGTCAGCTTCTTACAATAAAACAGCCTTGATGAAAAGCAAAAAAAATAAAAAAAAAAAAAAGGAAATGGATTCATTTTATTGATGAATATGTCAATCCATCAGCAGCTATTAATTGAGCACCTACTAAAGAGAAGTTTCTTGCCTACTAGTACCTAAAAGTTGAGTGCTTTATAGGAATGTCAATAGAATTTGTTATGGATTGGTGAAACATGATTCATAATTTGTTTTTCCAGTAGACTATAATTCAGTGTGTATCCACAGCTAATATTCCAGCAAAGTGGATTCAGCTACTCTTAGCAAGGTTTGAACAGCATGTAATTGACAGGCTAAGTGATGGAGCTGGGAAGCTCCAAGTGACATGATTTTCCCCTGAAGAATTCTTGAAAAATCACAAATAATCTATAGAGTCTGGAGGAAAAGGTACAGCAAATAGTAACTTTATCATGTGTAAGACTTTAATTTGAGTCCCTCGTATGTGCTAGAACACATTTAAAAAATTATTCATTCAATGTTGTTTTTTTTTTAATTTTTTTTTTAATGTTTATTTATTTTTGAGACAGAGAGAGACAGAGCATGAACGGGGGAGGGTCAGAGAGAGGGAGACACAGAATCTGAAACAGGCTCCAGGCTCTGAGCTGTCAGCACAGAGCCTGACGTGGGGCTCGAACTCACGGACCGCGAGATCATGACCTGAGCCGAAGTCGGCCGCTTAACCGACTGAGCCACCCAGGCACCCCTTCATTCAATGTTTTTTAAAGACATGATGACTTATTAAATAGTTTTAAATGTTAGGTAATGACCTTTTATATGCATGCAACCCATTAACAGAGCTAGTCTAGACATTCTTAATATATATAGTAGAGGCCTTCAATAGAGATCAGCTTGGTCCTCAATGGGGACTCTAGTATGTTAGGGTTTCACTACCCGGCCAAGTAAGCCCTCCAAGAGTTGATTTCTAGGTGTGTTTGGCAAAGGATTGATCAAAGGAGAAGGGTTTTGAAAGATAGCCCCGCAATGATCTCAGGAGCCACCTGAGCTGCTCCAGATGTCTGCTGTTAGTAAGCCTTGGGAATGGAGCTACAAACAGAAAAGAGCAGTCCTCAAGCAGCAATTTCTATGGAGATATTGGAAATACCGTCATTATAGTTGCATTGCCAACGAGGTGCATACTTAAGAGGTCCCCTTAAGTGTGTTGAGAGATGAGGCATACAAATAGGTACAGAAGTGTTTATTAGAGGTCAAGAACTTGAGCCCCATGTGTTGAATTTATCTTAGATGTTTGTTTTGTGTTTCACTCTCTACTGCAGAGTTCTAAAAGGATGTGAATGCCTTCAGAAAGAATTTGCATGTCCTTTCTGGTTTGCCCCAGTCCCCACTTCTTCGTATTGCCTTATCCCTTGTTTGGTGCCTTCATTTATACTACCTACAAGTCCCTGGATAATCATTTTAATCGTTTGGGAAGTTGTGACCTATGGTTTAGACAAATTAATGAATGACACAGTTTTAATGGATAAAGCCAGAGATCAGAAGAAATCTGTGACCACAACTCTCCCCAACTCTCCCTTCTTGACTTTCCATGTTTATCTGCTTTGATTCTGCTTATATTCCCACCACTCCCACATACCCAACATACACCCATTTCTCCAGCTGCAGTCATGATGTCAGTCAACACTACACCAACCATGCTCAGTGCTTTTATTGCTGTGGTTTTCCTGAGTGAGCAATGAAAAAATCTTCTCTTTTATTGAGTAACTTCTCAATAAAATTTACTAAGAAATTAGGTCATAAAATAAAGAGAAAGATAGAAACAGTAAAAATGGTGGCAACAAAGAGCAAATTCCCGACCCTAAAATATTACCTTATTAAATAATTTGCCATTCTATATCCTTAAACAACAGCCCTTAGTCAGCACTATGTGTTACCCTAGGAATTTTTAGAATAGCTGAGGAAGAGGATATGTAAATAATCTTGCTACAACATCATGTTCAAGAGGAGATCACTATGGTCTAGATATAGTTTGTCTTGAGTGCCCAGCTTAGCCCCTATAGTCATCATTTCTACCTTAGCCTCAACTGTGAAGAATCCACTTGAAAGCCCCTTCACCTCCCACTCCCTTCTTCCTGCAGAGGCTGAGTGTGTCATAATTAGGTTCCCCTGTAAGGTGAACTACAGGGAGTGAATGGGAAAAGAGAAGAAACACTATACTTCTTATAAGTTAGGAGCAAAAAACTAAACACACAGAAGGTATTTGGTTTCCCACCCACACCAATGTCACTCTGAGGACAAAGTGTTTTATCTCATGGTAGTTTCTAACAGGAGTTGTAGTAGACTGAAGTGCATTCTAAATTCTGAAAGTTTATATTCTCTATTTGGTGGCATGCCGCCTACTATCTGCCTAGCACTTGCCTGGTGCGAGAGCGACTACATGAGAGAGAATTCCCAGATCTTCAGATTCTTACAATTTGATATCCCAAACAAGCAAACCAACACGTGTTGTTATCAAGATAATAATTTAATTTCCATAAGACTCAAAAGAGGGGTGTCTGACTGGAGGAAAATAAATGGGTTATTGGAAGAGTGGCTTCTGATCTTTGTCTTAGAGAATGATCCAAATTAACAAGAAACAGATGTAAATGGGTTCTAGAAAACTTTCCCAGAGAACATCCCATGGTGCCAATGTCAGAAAGAAGAGTGCAAGGTCAGGGTTATAGGGTGGCATCTGTGACTTTTTAGGTATGCCAAGTTAAGCAATCAGTGTTAAAAGCAGTTTCGTATACCATTAAATTTCTGTCTACCAAACAATCAGCTCCCACATGTCAACCATCTCACAATAATTTGCACATCTGAAGCCTAAACCTTGGCAGGTTTTAGCTGGCTATGATTCAGCCAAGGAGCTATATCTAATTAAAAACAAAAACAAACAAAGAAAACCAGACTTTTAACCTTGTTTGGGGCTTGGGGCACCACCAGTGACACACTTCCCACTCAGAAGCAGGTACATCATTGTTAGCAAAAAGTATACAAAGTATCTGTTCAAATATAATGTATCTCCCTTACATAAGATTGTTGATGAGAGAGATTTTAAGGGGCTATTTCCAAAGCTTAAGAATGTTGAGGATACACCCATGGCCCACATGGCTTGATGGAATGAAAAGCCTTTCCTCTGATTTCTGTGTATAACTTCACCTTAGAATCAACGGGGAAAAACAACCCAAAACCATATATCTGATAGAATTCACTAACCAGACAACTGGTTCTGCCAGTTACGCTGCTAACAGATGAACTGATTACAATGCAAACCGTTAATCTAATAAAAATAGCCCTGTGGCCAAAATAAATGAAGCAAACATTAATAACAATGAGGATAAACTCTGAGGGTGATTCTCATAAAATTTCCAGGGGAGATGTTCAATGAGATGGTTGGCCTATTATTTAGCACATGATTTTGAATGTCTGTTCTTGTTTTAGGGCTGTGGTGGATAAAAAGATGTATCAGTCATAGATTCTGCTTCAAGGAGCTTTCAGGCTAGAATGGGAAACATGATATATCTATACGTGTGTGTGTGTGTGTGTGTGTGTGTGTGTGTGTGTGTGTGTTGAATTCATATGCGTTGTATATAATTTAAATATATAGTAGACGGTGGTAGGTGCTACAGGGCAGTACATATACACTACTATGGGTGTTGTGAGGAATAAAAGATTATGTCCAGCTCACAAAGCTAGAAAGATTTTTTTATGGAAGCGATTCTGCTGTATTCTAGACTTGTGCATCCAATTGGTTTTTGATCATTTCTACTTATAAACCCCATTAGGCTCAAAGCAAAATCTCACATCTTTTCCCCAAAATGTGTTCTCCCTTTTCAACTCCACAGCTCACTGAATGACACCATCCATCCAGTCAACGAGGCTAGTGTCCAGGGAGTCAATATCGGACCCCCACCCCACATGTCACTGCCATATTTAATCAGTTACCGAATCCTGTACATACCATGTGATTCATTGAAGTAAGAGGGGTGTCAAGGTCCCCTACTATTATTGTACTAGTATCAATTAGGTCCTTTTGGAATCAGCCCTCTCTATTCATGTTCCCATTATTGTAGTTATATCCTAATAATTGCTTGTATAGATACCTGCAATGGTCTCCCTACATTTTTAAATTTAATTTATATATAATTTAATATATAATATATATAATTTGATATGATGTAATTATGTAATTGCTGTGCTTAAAACCTTGCAATAACTGTAGCTTTCAAGATAAAGTTCAAACTCCTTAGGTCCTTCATAATCCAAGACTTCACAGAATGCTTATTACATTGTAGGTACTCACTAAGTATTTTTTTGAATTAATGATGGGATAAATGGATTTTTGATAGATTTGTCACTTTTGAACTATATCTAGAAATAAAAGGATATTTTGGACATGCTGAAAAAGGGAGTTCCAACCAGAAGTAATGTGCTTAGGAGCCCTAACCTTGGGAACTATGTGGAAGAACTTGGGACTCAGTCTATGGAGGCTTCCTGTCCTTAATAACCTACTTCCTGTAAGAGTAGAATAGCTTCAAAATATCACTGTGCTCTCTCCAAAGAGACACAAATTGAATATTGAGATATCAAGGCACTTATAGTCATGCAGAAAAAATAATGGTAGAGACATTTGCTAATTCATACCCCACTTGCTTAAGAAGAAAGAGGGGGCAGGAAAGGAAGGAAACATTATTTTTCATCAGATTTTTCTCTGCTTTTCAAATTCCTGACACATTCCAAAAATATAGACTAAAACTTTGTTCAGTCTAATGCTAAAATTTAAGTGAAATTCTATTTGAGTTTTCGTGAAAAACCATCATATATAAATAAAACTTTTTAAAAAATCTTATCTTACATTTCTATATAAATATACAATTAAAAATGACCTTTAAAATAATCTAAAAATATCTTGGATTCATATACTTGCACACATAGTATGATGAATTAAAAAGAAAAGGCTAGTGGGGTGCCTGCATGGGTGGCTCAGTGGGTTAAGTGTCTGACTCTTGATTTTGGCTCAGGTTATGATCTCGCATTTTGTGAGGTTGAGCCCCAGTGGGGCTCTGTGCTGTGTCAACATGAAGACTGCTTGGAATTCTCTCTTCCTCTCTCTCTACCCCTACCCTACTCAAGTGCTTGTTCACTCTCTCCCCCTCCCTCCCTCCCTCTCAAAATAAATAAATTTTTAAAAATTAAAAAAAAATAGGCTAGTGTTTTTATTTGGGAATCTGTGTTTGTTTTGTTTCATTTTGTTTTGGTGGGTTTGTTTGTTTTTTAGATAAGACACTATACTATATCTTTTATATAGATTTGTGTCTCCAGAATTTCTAGAGTGTTAATTTCAACAGTTAGGAGTAATTCTTTAAATCATCCAGTTTTATACTTTGCTATGTGAAGTCAGGCAGTGGTGCAAGGAGAAATAATTCAGGGGGATGCCAGGTCCATTGGCTGCCACACATGGACCCTGGCCTATAAGAGCTGCAGTCTTGGTTATTTTGCATGTTGAGACTATGCAAAATATTTCACCTCTAGAAAAACTTCACAACATTTTCACAAAGCAAAAAAGTGTTCGAAAATTCACTGCTAAACAAATCAATTTTCCCTCATTCTTCCTTTTGTCTCAAAAGTCAAAGACAGAGGAAGGGATATCTCTAATACGAGTGTACACGTAACACTAAAATTTTGAAATACACGTCATTCATATAACCATTATATAAAGACTGTGTCAGATAATTAATGTAATTTACTGGTCTCCCCCAATAATGGTAATTTGTCTCTACTTGTGAGGTGTATACTTGAACCCTTTCATTTCCATTACTTTCTACAGTTAGAAAAGGCTTTGAATATTGTTGCCTACCCTATAGACATTCTGATGGCCTTTCAAATGACTTTACTCCTGATGAACAGAAAATAGAGCTTTCCCCATGAGGCCATTTGTCTTCCAAAAATTTGTACATTAAAATTACAAAGATGTCTTTTCTACCAGGGGCATTTACTTACTTATCTAATGCAATGTGTCAGCAGAAACTAAAAAAAAGTTGACATATTTTGTGGTTAAGTTTGGGTATACTATGTTGTGGTTATTGTAATTGATGTTGTTGCCTGCCTTTTTAACCTTTACCATTTTTACTCTTGTCAAAATAATACATTTTCACATTTATACAATCATGTTGTCCTGAGAGGCTCATAATGAAAAACAGCAGTCCTCTGATAGGACCCTAGCCCCCTTCAAGAGGAATAGAGCTCACTGATGGAAATTTTTAGGCTCTACTATTGGTATTTACCTTCCCTTTTATTTTCTTTTATTTCTTTTTTTAATGTTTATTTATTTTTGAGAAAGAGAGAGAGGCAGAGAGAAAGAGGGACAGAGGATCAGAAGTGGGCTCCATGCTGACAGCAGAGAAGCCCGATGTGGGGCTCAAACTCACAAACTGTGAGATCATGACCAGAACCAAAGTCGGATGTCAACCAACTGTGCCACCCAGGTGCCCCTAACCTTCCCTTTTCTAAGTAATGAACTCATTTCTTGATTTTTCTTAATTTCAGAAATTTTTAGTAACCCCCATTATAAAATATAAGGATTTAATTCTCTTACATGCCATACACCCAATATAGTTAGATGACTATTTTTATTTTTATTTTTATTTTTTTGAAAGAGATGGTGGGGGGAGGGAAGGGCAGAAAGAGAGGGAGAGAAAGAGAATCCCAAGCAGGTTCCACACTCAGTGCAGAGCCCAACGCGGGGCTCGATCATGACCTGAGCCAAAATGAAGAGTTCGAGGTTTAACCAACTGAGCCACACAGGCACGCTGATGACTATTTTTAGAGTGATCACCAGTCAGGGTTTATACCAAGATTATTATAAAGTATTATTCACAGGAATTCCAAGGGATTATAAATGTCTACGTAAATAACTTTAATTTTATCCTATGGGCTATCAGATACCATTAGCCACTGTCTTGACCTCTTTTTGAAACCAAATGTTCCATTATATCAAGCTGTTTGTTGTGTCCCTTTTTTCCTCTTGGAAAGCTTTTCCCAGAGCTTTGCATGCACCTGCTCTCTAGGCCTCCTGAGAGCTGCCTTGCAGAGGCTGCTGTTCACGTCTCTCCTGAGATGCTTCCGCTGTTTCTCAGACTTCATACTTCTCTGTACTCTTCAGTTTACTTGCTAGTTTTGCTGAAATATTTCTAAGAAAAGGTGCATGAAAACTGAACTTTTTGTGGCCTTTCATGAACATGACATCATTTTATGCTTATACCTGACTGATGGTTTTTTGAGTATGAAATCCTAGGGTGAATATAGTTTTCTCTCAGAATCTTGAAGATATGTTGTCTTTATCTTCTGTTCTTTTTATAAATCAGATAATAAGAAGTTATTGAGTTTTTTTGGTAAATCTTCTAAGACTATTGTTTTTGTCTTATATTTTCTCCAGCATTTTTCTTTGAGTTTAGGCTCTAGGTGATTTCTTTGTTTTCATCTTCCAATCTCATCATTGATTTTTTTTTTTTTTTTTACATTTGTGTTTTTAATTTCCAGGAGCTATTTTCTCTTTCCTTTGCATGTTCTTTTCTGTATGTTTCTTTGTTTTCCTTGTTTGTTTGTTTTAATGCATGCAATCATTTCTTCTATCTCTCTTGGGATACCCATTAGAGCAGTGATTTTAACTGGTGAACTTGAGGGCATCCGGTAGAGGAAAAGCCATTTTATTAAAAAAAAAAAAAAAAAAAAAAAAAAAAGTCTTAAATTCCCCAGCACTGTTTAGTTTCTCCAGAAAAGCAAACCCCATTCTTATCCAAGATTCATTGCCTAGCTGCCTGCTTTATACACAGACTGAGGAAAGCAGACTTTCCAACTACTAGCCCTATTGAGCTCCCAAGCTCCCTCCTGGCGAAGGTGGGGTGAGAGCCCTGACTGCTGGTGATGTGGGCATTATCCTGTTCAGTGTTGTGACTTTACCCCAGGGCCCATGTTTGTTTCCATCTTGTGCCTCATCCTCACCCTTACCCATGTGTTCTACTTGTCTACACATTTTACTCCACATAGTGCAGTTTTCAACTTCATCACGCTGCCTTCAATCTTCCTTTTGTTTTTTATCTTCCAAAAATTTGTGGGTATTTTATTTACCCTGTTTTCTATCTTCTCTTTGTTCTCACAGAGAAATATAAAGATAGTTACAGGTGATACAGATACAGATTTAGGTATAATCATTTCAGTTTCCCCTTAGAGAAATAACAGATCAAGGTGTATAGTCTCCCTATAACCTCAAGTTTCTTGGCCGTGTTTCAAGTTTAAGAAAAATATTTTCCAAGTTTTAATAGGCTACTAATTTCTCTTTTACTCAATTTCATAACTGTTCTCACTCAATAAAACACAAGAAGAAAAATTTTCTGACAGATATTTACCTTTTCCCTCTACTGAAAATAAAATTTATTCTCATTGCCTATTTTTAATGTTTTTGAACTCTGTTTCATTATAATATTAAAAATTACAAATCCCCCTTTCAATACACATGGCAAATGCATTACCTTAAATGGGGAGAGGGTTCTAGCAATTTACAAAGATAAACCAGACAGCATCTGTCTTGGTGGGAATTTCTGATACAATCCCAGCTGGGGGCTTGGTGACCCCACTTTGTATGAGACTTTCTCTGGGCACCAAAATGCTCCCTAAATTAGTACAGTTTATAATTTGGTTGGTACGATAAAATCAGAGCGCCGAAATTTGACTTTAGAATCTACTGGTATGTTTGAAGTATACAAATGTGATAGGCTTTAAACTATTTTTTGTGCCTCAATAGCCCAGCCCTTCCTTATATATACACCCAGCTTGCCCTATTAATAGAAACAACCTAATAGACATCTTTTCAGAAAGAGTCTGGGGCAACAGGGTAAACACAGAGTCCATGCTGTTTATAGTGTCCCTGCTGAAGCGCTCCAGGAAGCATGCGTCCTTTCCTGACTACACAAGGAAGCGCCCACATTCTCTGGGAACCAAAGCTACCCAAACAAATCCATCGCCCTCTTCTCTGTTATCAGCATGTACCTCATCCTGCCTGGCATGTTAAGAAACAACGGGACTTTACTCTTCTCTTTGGTTGTGCTCATTCTTTTTTTTTCCCCATCATTTTTACTAAGCATAGCATGTAGCATTGAAACTTATTTTAGTTTTATTCATTCTATCAATGAGTGTTCAGTTAGGAGAACAGGGACCAAAGCAGCTACTTTAATTAACAACAAAATCATAATATAGGGAATCGTTTAAATAAGCATTGAAGGGCAAAAAAGAAACATTGAGATAACATGTTAATAGTAACCAGAGGAAGCTGCTAGAGCTAGTGAAAAAAAAAAAAAAAAACAGCAGAGGCTACTAGGATTTAGAAACCTGAAGAAGTTCCGTTGAACTGGGACTCAGATCTCTGAGAAGGAAAAACCTCACAGTTGGTTTGGATATTCTTGGGTGTACCCCTCCCCTAAGCCAGGACTCAATCTTCTGAGGAGGGGGTGCTGCCTGGCTGCTGTATCTATGAGATGATTTGTTTAAGGTGTTTTGACTGTGTGTGTGTAGGAGGGTGACCTGAAAATTGGATCCAACTGCTGCTCCTGGAGTCCACAGGTACAAGCCAGAGTGGAAGATGATGGAGTGATGTGGACAGGAAAAGGAATCAACAAAAAAGAAGTCCATTCTTCTGCATCTTGTCTTCCAATCTCCTTGCTGTATTCCCACCAGTGCAGCCTGGTTGGAGGCAAGCTGGCCTCGGAGACATGTGATCTACAAGGTCCCAGTATCACAAAGCAGGTATAGAAAGGTAAGCTTCCAGCCGAGAGGCAAGAGCTTAATAATCATCATATCCAAACCTATGCAAACACTTACCACTTCAGGGGAGAGAGAACTGACTTCTAGCGCAACATTAAAACTAGACACCGAGTCCTTAATCAGGTTAATATAAAATTCCACCCTGACACTGAATGTTACTGTGAGATAATAGAATGTGCATCTGTTTGTCTCTGCAGTTCCTGGCACAAAGCTCCTAAAACCCTTATAATTTCCTAAGTGATTAAGAGTACCAGGGGCACCTTTTGTTCTAACATTTGGTCTTAGACCCTGGTTTTTGACCCTGAGCTCTTAAATCTGCTGGAATTTCTGGGGTAACAGAAACATCTTTTGTCCTCAGGAAGAGACTCTGGATGGCTTCCTGGATGGCACCTGGATGGATGCTCGTCACCAGAGGGGGAAGAGGAGGGGGGCAGTCTTGAGGGACTGAGCCCTTAACCTGTGGGATCTGATGCCATCTCCAGTAGACAGTGTCAGAATTGAGTTAAATTTTAGGACACCCAGATGGTATCGCAGAGAATTGCTTACTGGGGGAAAATCCCACCCATTTGATAACCAGAAGTGTCAGAAGTGAATACACACAGCAGGGAAGATTGAGTGTTTTTTAATTCAGTTACAAACACTACACTCATGCCCACCCCTACCCACCCCCAGTTTAGGAAACACAGATATTCTCTTTTACTCACTAACAAAACAAATATCCAGGATAAGGCTACAAATTATTTCAATGGCTCCCATTATCAGACTTATTACTGAACAATGATTATGGTCTCCTTCATTCCTTTTTAGGTTACTAGAGCCAGAGTTCTAGTTCACTGAGCTCCACTCAGTTGTTACAGATTTGTTGCTATAAGAGAGGAAACAAAAAATGTCCCTTTACCTTTCTAGGTTCTTGGCTGAGAGACCTCCTGTAATAAAAGACAGATTAACAAGAGAAAAACAGAAGTTTAATCATGGGTATATTTCTGTATACATAAGAGAGACCCAGGGAAATTGAGAAGCTCTCCAAAATGGCCCAAGCCATCACTTTAAATACTGCCTCCAGCTAAAGACAAAAGATGGTGGCAGGGGAGGGGGGCTGGAAGTCCCATTATGGGAGGTTATCGGGAAAGGTGCAATAAACTAGGGAAAAGTTGTTGTGCAGATTTAAGTTGCTCTCTTCTCCACTGATAAGATTTCTAGAGATTTGGTAGTCTTCTTCCAGGTACAGAGAGGGAGACACCCTACAAATGGGAACGTCCTTTATATATGCAAATGTATCTTACAAAAGGGTAACTCCTACTCAGTTTTCAGAGCTTCTCCTGTGTTTGCTGTCTCTTACAAATAATCAGCCTAAAATAATGTTTATGCCAAACAAGTATATTTCAGGGTGACAAATTCTGCTCCCCTTCATTGTGAATCTACTTCACTCTGGACCAAGTTTCCTCCAGCATAGGTATTCTCAAAGAATTACCTGAGATGTTCAGAGAGAAAATTTTAGTTTCTTTCAGAGAGCTCAGGGAAAAACCACTTCACTTTATGCTTCATTTGGCTGGAGTCTTTCTTACTCATGAAGAAATTTGCATTTGCCTACCAACATCCACTTTCTCCTTCTGCCTTAATAACAAAATCTCAATTTTGTTCAAGATGGTGATGTGTCAAGGTAAAACAAAACAAAACAAAAACAAAAACAAAACAAAAAAACTACACTTCTTGGCCTGTTTTTCAACTAATGATGGGTGGGTGTTAAAAGGGAGCTGAATACCATCCCAAACTATGCCCCTTTGGCATAAAGATTATTTTAAGTTGATTATTTTTTAAATATTGCAGACAGAGGAAAATCTCTCAAAACTGAGTAGAAATTATCGTTTTAGGACACCTGGGTAGCTAAATCATTTAAGCAGCTGACTTCCAGCTCAGGTCATGATTCAAGGTTCCTGAGTTCCAGCTGTCAGCATGGCTTCTGCTTCAAATCCTCTCTGTCTCTGTCTCTCTCTCTCTCTGTCTCTCTCTCTCTCTGCACCTCCCCCACTAGTGCTTGCTCTCCCTCTCTCAAAAATAAATAAACATTTAAAAAAAAGGAAATTACCCTTTTGCAAGAATCATTTACATTTACAAAGGAAATCTCCATTTGTAAGGATGTCCCCCTCTCTGTACTCTCTAGGGAGGGATGAGTCTAAATTTCTAGAAACTGCTATCAATGGAGAAAGCAACGACTTAAATGTGCAAAACAACCTTACCCTTGTTTACTCTGCTTTTCTTGTTCACCTTCTGTAACCTCCACTCCACCATTTCTAACATCTTCATTTGGCTTTAGTTGGAACTATTCTTCAAGGTGGTGGCTTGGGCCATTTGGGTGAGTTACTCAGTTTTTCCAGGTATTTTCTTTCATGTGATCTCCTCCAAGAACCTAGAAAGATAGAAGAAAACTTATTTTTCCCTTCCCACAGTGTCACAGTTCAAGCAAATGAGATGAAAGTAGAAATTCACTTTTCTGCAGAAAAGCAGAAAACCCCAGAGGATTTTTTTTTACTTTTCTCTTTGTGAGGTTGCTTTCTGGAACATGAATGGGAAACTAGAGATAGAACAGCCATCTTTCAATGGTGACATGATTGTGACAAAGAAAACAGCATAGAAAGAATGAAGACGTAGCAATAAAGAAGGCATCTCTACCCTGGTCTGCAAATTCTAGATGTCTTGTGAAAGAAAAATTGTCTTTCCTACTTCTTTCATAAGGAAGCTTAAACTTTCATAATTGATACACTATTAAAAATATTGCAGCAATATCATTCTGTTTTAATTCAACCACTTTCAATGGAACTGCTTTATGTGAAAAGCACTATTCTGAGCAATATAAATGATACAAGATAAAGAATAATTGTGAGAATATGCTGACCTTAAGTACTATGGAATATGGTGGAAGAAACAGACATTATGTACTTGGTTAAGATAAAAGGTCTTTCAGTAGCATTTATTTCCAAAATAGCCACATCTTTTTGTAGCTTTGGCTCCTAGAGATTGTGAGTAATCACAGACCATACTAGGTCCCAGATGCCTAAGAGATTTTAATGATGTCACGATGCCTACCAAACCCGGAGAGGGGCATAAATTTCTCTGTGGCCAACCCTATTCCAGAAATATTCAAAAAAGGAAGTACATAAAATCTCATTCCAATTTGTCTGAGTTGACACAGCATAAAATCATCACACCCAGTTAATAATAGATCTGGGATCCAGACCCAGGAAATCTGTCTACAAATCTGTACTTCTAACTACACTCTACTGCTTCTCACACAAGCACTCCAAGGAGGGACTCTTGTTCTGACTTGGAGGTTAATAGGACACCTAATTTTTCATGTGAACTGTCGGTGTTCTACATGCTGCTGCTCATGAACATGGCAGCGTTTGCAAATGGAAAAGCATTTATTCTCTGTTTTTGCTCCTAGGATATAAGAGGTTCACTCCCATGTCCAATATGAGCAGCTCAAATGAATGTCAAATCCACAAAAACCCCAACTTATCGATGGGGGAAAGATGAAGGTAAAATGTTTTTTATTTAAATTTTTTTTTTAAATCTTTATTCACTTTTGAGAGACAGAGAGAGACAGAACATGAACAGGGCAAGGGGGGGGGGTGCGGGGGGCAGAGAGAGAGGGAGACACAGAATTCGAAGCAGGCTCCAGGCTCTGAGCTGTCAGCACAGAGCCCGACGGGGGGCTTGAACCTACGAACCGTGAGATCATGACCTGAGCCAGTCAGACGCTCAACCAACTGAGCCACCCAGGCACCCCTGAAGGTAAAATATTTTAAGATAAAAGAGAACACAGATTATCACCCTGATAAATAATGAAATAGAGGATCCTAGAGAGCTGATACAAGGCTTAATGCTAGAAGACTAAAATATGAAACAAACCCTGGTTGACTTCGAACACTTGCTAGTTCATCATAATTTCCAGAGTAGTTCTCCAAACTCTGATTGAAGGCTCCCTCAACACAAAATGGAAATTAAATGCTTGCTATAATCAAGATATAAGCTGTGGGGCATGGAAGAGAGAGTAATTTATCCCAAGTGGGAGGTCAGCTTCAAGGAGAAAAAGGCATTTGAGTCCAGCCTTTGCCTACTGATAAGGTTTAATACAGAAAAGACAAGTGCAGCAAGGCAATCCAAAAGACACAATGACCCTGAGGCATTCCATATATTATTTAGATTTTTCCGTGTGCCATGCACCATGCTAGGAATGAGATAGGTGTTGCAGAAAAGTCAAGACAGGTTCACAAAACAGATGACACTTGGATGTATCTAAAATGAAGGGTGGTAGTATGAAATAGAAGCAGATGAGTTTGGAAAGGTAGAATGAGAACAGATTATGGTTAATGGAATTTCTATTCAAAGTAAACATTTCCCCTTTTGCAGATGGAATTCAAAAGATACAATGTGTAAAGATTTTTGAAAGTTCACAATAAGCAAAGTAACACTGTATCACAGAAGAAAATTGCCACAGCCCAGCTCTTTCTCTCTTCAGAAATGTATTTGAATGCAGGAATGCGTTTATAATATAAACCATTTCTATTCCCTTCGAGAGGATGAGGGAAGAGCCACCTTTTATGAAATGTATGGAGTTTAAAATTCAATAAGCACAATGTTTACAATGTTACACATTCTTTCTTAGCCAAAAAGCAAGGCTATTCAAAGTGTTCTCTGAGAGATTGACTTATATTTTATTTATTGGAAAACACATTGACTTCCTCTATTCCTAAACTTCAGAGATGCTTGAATACTATTCAACTCATTGTTTAATCTTTCTCAAGCTTTCCTGTTTTATTTTATTTTTTTCTAAGCATTTCATTTACTTATGGAATTTAACTTTTACAAAATTACAGTAAAGATTTCTGGTTGACTGCATTTTGGACTTGCAGGGCTACATTTCAGGGGTCCATATGTCATTGTCCACATATTCTATGACTTCTTGTTGCTGTCAGAACCCAGTTCTAATTGTGTTCTGTGAGGCCTGGACTGAGGTACGGCTCACAGAAGGAAATAACCAAAAGTGTGTGACCAAAGGCATTTGAGAGAAACACTTAGCAATTTCAATTGCTGGCTTGACTTGCCTGTCTCACTGATACAAAGAGAGCACCAGGGGTTCAGAAAGAAGTACTGGCTAAGATGTCTATTTTATTTCAATCTTTAACTCTTTTGGCCCAAAATTATAGAGGACAAAGATAAAGGAAGCATGCCGGGGTACAGAAGGGGAATGAGTCAGAAAATGTACAAGCTTCTTACACATGCCATAATAAATATGGTTCTGTAAATTAGCAGAGATGCCATGTTGGTTGAAAATCTTATCTCCAGAGCTATTCTTTTGAATGAAAACAATATGCATACCATGCAAATATGTTATACAGTAGGGTTGCACTTATATTTGTTTTGTTGGGGCATATTCCATTAGTCAACTTAGTGCAAGAAGGGGGACCTTAGAAGAAGACAAATATCAGAGAAGTTTTTATTGGGAAGTAGGAGATATAGAGGGGGACATGTATATTCAGAACATGAGGTCCAAATGAAAAGGGGCCAACGTTGAGATCCTGGGTAAACAGGACCTGTGGGAGTTTTTGGAACCTCAGTAAGGTCAGAGAAATAAATGTGGAGGTAATGTTTCCCTATTTATTCTGTAGTCTGATGGTGTGATGGTAAATGGCACATTGGTGTGACAGACCCTATGATGTCTAATTCCCAGTAACCACATCTTGTGTAAATCCCCTCCCTTTAAGTGCAGGAGGGAACTGTGGCTTGCTTCCTAATCCATATAATGTAATAAAGGTAATAGTACATCACTTCTGTTATAATATTTCATATGATTGCAACCCATCTTACTAGGAGAATACATCTTCCTTCTTAGTTTTGAGGACGCAAGGAGTCATGTTCAGAGGGCTCATTTGGCAAAAAATTGAGGGTGGACTCCAGCTGACAGCTGGGAAGAAATTCAATCCTTTAGTCCACCTACCCATAAGGAAATGAATGCTCATACTACACAGCACTATAGTCAACACTTTGATTCCAGCCTAGTGAGAATCTGACATAGAGGCTCCAATAAGTCATGCCCTAACTTTTGACCCATAGAAACTGTAAGAGAATAAATGTATGTGATGTTCAGCTGTTGAGTCTGTGCTAATAACTGTGATTTGCAGTCCTAGAAAACTGGGTTGGGACATGTTACTTAACATCTCTAAGCCTAATTTTTTTTTTTTATCTCTTCTGTTTACCGTCCCTCATAGGCTAACTGCATAATGTCAAAGTAAGTTCCCTTAAAACAAAATTCTACAGAGCGTCAACACCATGAGGTTTGTTCTCTGAGGCAGCTCTCCAGAAGTTTCATAAAGAAAAATGTGTATTGCATTCAGAGCATCATTTCTCCAAGCATTCCTCAGAATACTAATTTTATCTACTGGATGTTAGTAAATGTGACATGTAAAGTTTGTCCAGTGAAAAATCTGAGAAAAGAGAGTAAATAAAGTTAATCCAATGGCTTTACTACAGCTTTTCAGGTGCTCTCGTGTTCATCGTGAATCTCTGAAAAGGAATGAAGACTAGGAAGCTTGACCAAAAGTGGTCTGAGGAAGTGCCCAAGGAAAATAGGAGAACCTCCTAGAAAAACCATTTGGAATCTGCTTCTAAACAAAGACAGATGATTGACCTAGGTCCTTGAGGTCTATAACATGGAACGTGCCTACAGAAATTTCAGCCAGGAAATTCTTACCAAATGATTCTTACCAAATATCCATCTCAGCAATTACAACAAATTAATAGCTTGCCAGACATCATATTTCAAGGTGCTCAGGATCATACATACATTTTTCCCCCACAAATTTTCAAATTTCCCTCTTGGGGAATTTGGGTAGAAAAATTTAAGTATAGCTTCAGGATGCTTTCAGCTAATCAGCCTTGGCTATTTGGCTATCACGTGCTGCCTAACTCAGCAAGGAGCTAAGAGGCGAGGGCAAAAGGATGGGGTGTGGCAGTGGACCCAGAGGGGCACTAGAGCATCAGGGAAGAGGGCCGGTAGGAGGGCTCCTGTAATTCACAATCTAACCAGCATGCAAATAGGCATCAAACCAGATCCTGGTTAGCTGGCCCTGCCTCCAGCAGAATACGAAAGGCCAGAAGGATGTTTTCCAAAAATGGTAGCCTTTAGAAGGAATTGCAACTTTTAGAGAAAGCATGCAAAGGAGAACACCAGCTTCCAGGCACAACATACCGCTGTCTAGTAGAGAAATTATAGCTGCCAGAGAGACACTGTCCACCCCTAGAAAAGTAGTATGCCTGCTTGAAAAGACACTTTCCCCTCCACCCCCACCCCCCGAAAAATCTTTTCATCTCCAAAATAGACTAATTCTGGACATTGAAAAGTTCTGTTTATTTTTACTTTTTGGATGCATACACGCACCAAAAAGGCCCAAGCAATTATGCCAGCCTACCAAAATCACCTTTACCAGTAAACTGAAGATAACTGGAAGAAGAAATGGGTGTTTTTGTTTTATTTTGCTTCAGTCATCAGGATAACTACTTTTACTCCAAGCTTTGTTAGATAGAATGAGAGAACAGAATCACTAAGTTTAAAATTTGTCTGAATATGACAACACATATTTAAGGATATTCCTCATAGAAAGAGTATGAATCTCTCCAGTATTTGATTTTTAAAAGGAGGTTAATGATGAGAATTTCACAATCATGGTACAGAAAACACCAGTTCTCCTTGGCACACCATTAGCACTTTAATGGAAAATTAATTTGTATCCAACAAATAGTTGTAAAGTTTAGTATGTGTCCCTGTTGACTTCTCAAGGATATAGGCCATTAAAGATAGGGCACAGGTCTTCTGAACTATCAGAGTACTAAGTGCATACTAACAGAGTGCCAAAGTGGACCAAAATATTTTTAATTAGTCTATTTTTTCCTAAAACGAGAATTTAATTTTTATAGTGTTTCTCAAAAATTTCCTATTTAACAAAGTTAATGTGATATATAAAATATATACTCATATATGTTATATATATAAATATATATAATTATATATATTCATAGAGACTTGTTGAATAAAGTTCATATGTGAAAAATACTGCCTAATAAATGTGTTTGTAATTTGAAGATTAAGGAGGACAAGCAACTTGACCAAATTTCCATAATAATTAAGGTATAGAAATAGCATTGAAAATCAGATCTGTCGGGAGTGCCTGGTTGTCTCAGTGAGTTAAGTGTCCAGCTCTTGATTTCAGCTCAGGTCATGATTTTTGGTTTCATGGGTTTGAGCCCCATGTCGAACTCTGTGTGCAGTACAGCCTGGAGCCTGCTTGGGATTCTTAGTCCCCCTCTCTCTCTCTGCCCCTCCCCTGCTCACACTCTCTTTCTCTCTCTCAAAATAAATAAATAAATTTTCAAAAATCAGATCTGTCCTACTCCTTAGCTTATACTTTTAAATATTACCTATGAACAGTTATAAACAAGGGTACAAGCATCAAACACCTTTCTTCTTTTCCCTCATTATTCTTTGAAATCTCCTCAATAGGCTAGTTCTTGGCTTACCCCTGGATGAAATCTCAGACTAATTCTATAGTCCTTGCAGTCATAAATTTTAAACACTTTCCAGGATCCTTCTAGTGCCAAGAATTGCCTTTTGTCATTAATTTTAAATGTCTGCTATTTGATTATTAATCAAACATTGATCCCTGGCTAGCCCCTTCCCTTGTCACCCAGCCCTGATCTGTGAGACCCAGGAACCTGGGTCAGGTCCTCAGATGAAGGGCAGCTGGCTCTGGGATGTCATTTCTCTTCTCTTCACTGCCAGAGAGAGGTCCAGCCACAGCCAACTGCCTCTGAGTTTCACAGATAAAGGTCAAACACCAGTCCCTTATGCACGTCCAAACTTCATGGGGAAAATACTGAGCTCATTAATTATTTCACTTATTCACTCAACATGTGTTTACTGCCCATTTGCCATTTGAGAACTGTAGTTCTTGACCCATGAACAAGACATATTTGTTTTTATAAATAGATTAATCAAACCAGGACATTTTTGAAAGTGGATATAAGAATGGCAGTGAAAGAGAATGCTCTTCATAATTACGTTGTGATGTCAGGCATAAACTCATTCCATCTCAGGTAGACCAGGACACATGGTCACCCTCCAGGAAGTGGACCACACAGTGTGTGATTAGTGTTGTAAGAAAAAATAGTATAGAGCCAAACTGAGTCTAGAGTTTATAATTTTAAACATAGTGTCTGGGGAAATTTCACTGTGAAGGAGATGTCTAAGCAAACACTAAGGAGGGGAGGGAGGGAGCCACAGAGAAAAAGGAGGTAAGAGCCTTGAGGCAGAGGAAGCAGTGAATGACAGGCCCATTGTGGAAGGACACTTCTACAAGCTAAGAGAACCAAATAGCTAAAGTACTAGAGTGAGCAAGGGAGGAGCAGGGGACAGAATCAATGAGGCAAACAAGGGAGAGAACATTTAGGGTTCCACAGGTCTTTGTGGAGATTTCTGGCTTCTGCTCTAAGTTGGAAGCCATGAAAATTTTGAGCAGAACAATGACATATTCTGACAGGTTTTAATAGAAATGAACTGGCTTTTGTGTTGTTGTTGTTGCAAACCATAAGGGCAAGCGTGGAGTCAGAGAACTCAGACTTGAAATACCGCAGGTGAGAAATGATGACGTGCCCTAGGGAGGCAGTTGGGATGGGGAGGCATGATCATATCCTGGATATGTTTTGAATATATTGACATCTATATTTCCCGATGGACTGCATACAGGACATACAAGGGAAAGTGGAGTCAAATTTAATCTCAAGGTCTTTTTGGCTTGAGCAATTGGAAGGATATTGTTGATTGGTTTCCCCAAAATTCCTCTCAGGTCCTTTGAGGTGAGGAGGCAGCACCCTTGCCCCGACCTCATCCTCACAGGGTTTCAGAGAAGGTTTTAGAAAGGAAGGGGTAATGCTGATATACTCTAGCAATTTCTCCAAATAAATTTCCTCTCAGTCTCCTTAATCTCAACCATTGTCTATGCTGCTGGGAATCATAATATTGACTTTTTCACTCCTATATAGATGGAGTGGAAACTTACTTTTGAATACTGAGATGTTTATCCTGTATGATTTGATTATTTCCTTTTATTTAATTTCTTTTAATGTTTATTTATGCATTTTTTGAGAGACAGAGAGAGACAGAGTGTGAGAGGGGAAAGGGCAGAGAGAGGGAGACACCAAATCTGAAGCAGGCACCAGGCTCTGAGCTGTCAGCAGAGAGCCCAACGATGCGGGGCGTGAACCCACGAACACTGAGATCATGACCTAAGCTGAAGTCGGATGCCCAACTGACTGAGCCACCCAGGGGCCCCTGATTATTGCCTTTTTGATGACTGAGCTAAATAGAGGGAGAGAGATAATCCCATCTGAAGATTTTTTTTTTTTTTAAGTGAACTTTATACCCAAGATAGGGCTTAAACTCACAACCCTAAGATCAAGAGTTACATGCTCTACCAGACTCAGCCAGCCAGGTGCCCCTCCCATTTTAAGATCTTGTTTAAATAGACAAACACATGTGCATTCATACACATACATACAACAAAGTCAGGGTCATATCATGGCTCTAAAAATGTTAATACTTTTTTCATTTATCCCCTCATTGTTATATATCTTTTGAAAGCTATGAGCTTTTTCACCATTGCATTATTGTATCATATGGCTGACTCATTTATTTATTTTTTTTATTTTTAATTTTTTTAATTTTTAAAAAAAATTTTTTAAATTTATTTTTGAGACAGAGAGAGACAGAGCATGAACGGGGGACGGTCAGAGAGAGGGAGACACAGAATCCGAAACAGGCTCCAGGCTCTGAGCTGTCAGCACAGAGCCCGACACGGGGCTCGAACTCACGGGCCGCGAGATCGTGACCTGAGCTGAAGTCGGCGCTCAACCGACTGAGCCACCCAGGCACCCCCTGACTCATTTATTTAATCATTTTCCTTTTATTAGACATTTAGGATTTTAATGAACTTTCATCATTCTATATTTTACTATAATAAATTCCCCATATACTACTCTCTGTAATCATCTCTGAACATACTCCTAAAGTAACCTCTTAGACATAATATTAGATCAATACTAAGCATAATTAAAATGCTTGATACAGTTGACATATTAATATCCAGAAAAGGTGTCTCAATTCAGATTCTCATCAGCAATACATTAATGGTTTATTTCAGTGTAATCTCAGCATTACTATTACCTTTTTTTTTATAACTGGAAGTTTGCTTATAATTTCTTTCTTCAAAGTTGTAATTGTTCATTGAGGTATAGCAATAAAAACCTATGGCTATCTGGAATGTTAATCTAAGCTAAAATACATATTAAGTAGAACTAATATGTATATAAAACTTTAAATATGTATAGATGTAGCAATGTAAAAATATAGGTATGATGTATAAATCATTTTTAATGTCCTTTCCAGGCTTAGAATTCCATGCCCCATGATCTATTAAGGAAAAAGCATCAACTGTTTATATGTGATAAATACCTATGCAACATTAAATCTTGACAAAGCCCAAGATTTAAGTGTAGCCAGGCACAGTCAGATGGTTCATTTTAAAGAAAGATGAACTCTCCATGAAGAAAGGTGATTCCTGAGCAGACTTTAATGGATTTAGTTTTATTTATCTTCCTCAGAGGAAAACACCACTTCAAATATTGGCAGAAATCAGATGAAGTGAGGAAATAGCCACATGCATCCATGAAGGAACTGTTAAAGGTAGCTGAAGGATTTGGAATTTTACCCATCCAGGTTAGAAAAATAAGGGCATGGGAAAAAGAAGACATTTTCTTGGAGAATTCATTTTGAAAAGGCCCATAGCATATTATTGTTATTAGTATTATCATTAGTCCTCAAAACCTCACCAATTTTCATCCTTTCTAGTCTTGAGACTGCATCAAATCAATAACTATTGTAAACTGTCATTCACTGCAAGTAGTTTTATCTGATGATTAGAGGAATCTTATCTTTTCTTGCTTCCAGAGGACTCATTCACAAAAACCAACATACATCCACAACCAAATAGCATCCATTACTGCACCAAAGCCCACATTGCCATATTTTTTACAGCTTATTTAATAAACAGTTGGTTTTTAAAAGCTATTGTTTAATGAGAAATTATTATGTGATGGATATATTTAAAAAGTTAATTGAGTGCATGATCAGAAATCATTTGTAGTAGTTATTATCCCCATTTTATACACAAGTCATGTGAGACTTGAATAAAGGCATTATGGGGGCACCTGGGTGGCTCAGTTGGTTGAGCATCTGACTTTGGCTTATGTCATGATCTCATGGTTCATGAGTTTGATCGAGCCTTGCATCAAGCTCTCTGCTGTCAGCTCAGAGACTGCTTCAGATCCTCTGTCCCCTTCTCTCTCTGCCCCTCCCCCACTCACACTCTGTCTCTTTAAAATAAATAAACATTTAAAAAAATCTTAAAAAATTAAGGTAAGTAAAACCTTTAAAATATTCCTTCAGCTTAAGATATTTAATAAGTCCAAGTGCCATATTTCAGGGTAGCACGTCCTGGCCCCCATCAGCGTTTTGTTACCATTTACTCAGGTGAACAGATGATTCTGACATTACAAAATAAACGCAAGAGATTATAGACAGGGAGGCACCTGGGTGGCTCAGTTGGTTAAGTGTCCTACTCCAGCCTAGGTCATAATCTCACGGTTTGTGAGTTTGAGCCCCAGGTCTGACTCTGTGCTGACAGCTCAGAGCCTGGAGCCTGCTTCCGATTCTGTGTCTCCCTCTCTCTCTGCCCCTCCCCTGCTCAGCTCTGTCTGTCTCTCTCAAAAATATATAAACATTAAAAAAGCATTTTTTTAAAGAATAAAGGCATTATGTATGAGTTTTAATAAATTGAGAAAGTAGGATGGGGTCATAACACAGAAGTCAAATTATGTGCTCTTGGTCACACAGCTAGGAGAGTCATATAGCCAATCCCAGCTCTGTGTGGTGACCCCACACTTAGTATTTACCTTCTCAAGCACACAGAGTCTCTCAGAAGCAGTGACTGTCTGGTACTTCCCTCTTCTCCTACTCCACTTAGCAACAGTTTGTAGTAAGCACACGACCCACACCCATTGCAGGACTGAAGGTTTAACTACACAGTGCACAGAATCTCCCACTAAACTATCTGTTCTTTAAGTTCTAATGTATATGGGATTTCAAATTTGGCATTTAAAATCAGAATGTTTAGAAATTATTTCAAGGTAAAAAGCAACTTTTAAGAAAAACTCTTTGCCCACCTGAACAAAATTAAAAAGCTGATTTGGAGTGGAAGTCAGGGGGTGGTGCCTGAACTGACTTTTTTACTGTCAGGTTTTATATTTGTTTATTTTTCTGTTTTGAATTTGAACAAGATACCTGGTTTTTCAAAACTTATGTAAATTCATGAGTCCTTAAGTCAGGCACATTGTGCATTCACAAGTCAACCCCAGAATATTTATTAAACAATCTTTAAATGCAGGGTACCTGTGTGGTTCAGTCAGTTAAGCGTCTGACTTGGTTTTGGCCCAGGTCATAATCTCATGGTTCATGAGTTCAAGCCCCACCTCAGGCTCTGCACTGAGAGCATGGAGCCTGCTTGGGATTCTCTCTCTCCCTCTCTCTCTCTCTCTGCCTCTCCCCTGCTTGCACACATGTTCACAGCACATGTGTGCACTCTCTATCAAAATAAATAAACTTAAAAACAATCTGTAAAGGCAATTGTATGTAAGACAGTGTGTTAGGTGCTGTGGAAATCACAAAGAAAAAAAACATAAGCTCTGATATCAATATACAGGTGGAGATAAAACCTATAGGAAATTACAAAGTTAAAAACTATATATGTAAAAATATACATTTTCTACATATGTAAAATAAAAATTGATAGTTAAGAAGAGTTATGGTTTCCAATAAATACATGGGGGTGGATATGGGGGTGTAGAAGGCAGAGCAATTGAACGGAGAAGTAAGGGGAAAAAACAACTTTTTTTGACCATCTGAAACACACCAGGAACTATGCTTAGCGTTTAAACATTTTGAAAAAAAAAAAATGTAATCCTCTAGAAATTCTTTCAAGTGCATAATAGAAGACTCATTATACAAAGGGAAACAGGGAGGGGCCAGAACATGGAAAGCCTTGAAGCTGTGTAGATGCTGTCAGTTCTTAGCATTACCCCTCAGGCACTATCATTCTGACTGTCCTGATGACTTGCAGTTGACAGCATATGTATCTCTGTTCCTGGAGACTTTCTCTGAAACTACCGATGGCGTGTCTGCCCTAGACCGTGACAGGTTGGAAATACCTAGAAATAGCACCTCTGAGGAATAGCCTCAACCACGGAATTGGTATATACTCCACTTGCTCACCCTTTGTTTAATATCAATACAAACTGTATTCCTAGCAAACACTTCCCAGTAATATTCTCTATCAGAACACTTAAAATTATGGATAAAATATGACACATTTCTTTTTAAATGAACCATTGCTTTAAAAGAAAAGAAGAGAAGCTCTCAGACATCAAAAACGAATCAGGGTCTTGTAGGTAGAGTTGTCAGAATGTATTAAGACTGGTGGCCAGGACTTCAGAGTATTGGGATATAATACCAAAGTAAATTCAAAAGAAAAGGACTTTGATCCATACAAGGTGGGAAACTGTAACAGAGAACCACACACAAAGCTTGGATCTATGAAAAATTATACCCTCACTGGAAGAATGACTAGAAAAAATTCTACCCCATCCACTCTCCCATCCACTCAATAAAATAGATGGCAAAGAAATCCATTTAACCTAGCTCTGGTTTCGAGGTGAGCTTTGTCTGGTGACAAAGCCAGACACAAAAGTGTGCACATTATATAATTCCATTCAGAGGAATTTCAAATACAGGCAAAATATTCTATCACTTTGGGGAAGCATGATTGGAAGAGTATGAAGGAACTTTCTGGGGGCTATCCTTTCTGTATTTAAATTATGGTGGTGCTTACATGGATGTTTATAATTGTCAATACTTATCCATCTATTTGTTTTATCATATGTAAGTCATGCCTTGAAAAAACATTTGGGAGCAATGTCTTAAAATTTTTTTCATGTTTGTTTATTTATTTTCAGAGAAAGATAGCACAAGTAGGGGAAAGGCAGAGATAGAGGGAACGAGAGAGAATCCCAAGCAGGCTCCACACTGTTAGCGCAGAGCTGGACACAGTGCTCACAAACTTCGAGAGCATGACCTGAGTTGAAATCAAAAGCTGGACACTCAACTGACTAAGCTACCCAGGTGCCTCTAGAAGCAATTATTTTTTAGCACAACTGAAGAGCTAAAGAGTGAATTTCTAATAAGAGCTAAGATTTATTGAGTGCTGAGGACGACTCTCTTTTTACATAAACTCTGTTAACCCAATGAGATGTGTTCGTTTTCACCCCCAATTTTTCCAATGAGGAAACTGAAGCACATAAAGATTAAATATCTCTTTTCACAAATTCTCATAGCTAATAAGTAAATGAGTTAGGATTCTAACCTAAGAAATTGGACCCCCTAACCCGAAGATGCATGAAATCCTGATTCCAGGCCAGCAATCCTCCTACTAAATAAATCAGAAACTCTGAGGTTAGGTCTGAGTCAGCAATGAAAATTACTGCTCTGGGAAAATTTGAAGATTTGCACCCTGGCATAGTTACAAGAATGTTCATAGTATATTCATTTGTGTTAGCATATAACCAGAAGCAACTAGAAACAAGAGAGATGAATAATATTGGATTCCATTTATATAATGTAAGATTATTTAGCAGTGAAAATAAATGCCCTCTGGTAGTCTCATGTATGTGGATATCATAAAAAAAAATACAGAATGAAAATAGCAACTTGCAGAAGGTTATGTGCCATATGATGTCATTAATATTAATTTCACAAACATTTAAGCTAGTAAATATATTTAATGGGTTGAGCCCCCCCCACCCCACAAAAGGTTAGAGCATTATAAATATAAAGTTCAAAACAATGGATCCTTTAGGAATGGGAGCAGAGAAATAAAAAGGATAAGTACACAAGGAATTTCAAGTATACTAAGAATATTCTATTGCCTAAATAAGTCAGAAGTATAGGTGTGTTCTTTACATTATTCTTTAAACCCACATGATTTTATTGTTATGAAATATTTACATAAAAATTAAGGGTAAGAAATATAACAACTGTACTAACACCCAGAAATGACTAATTATTTTTTGCAAAATTAAATTTATGCTATATGTGCAGATTTTAAAGAACAGATAAGACATTATAAATCATAGATTCTAGACTGAATTTTATGTAAATAAAAAATTGAGGGGCTCCTGGGTGGCTCAGTCAATTAGCATTTGACTGTTGATTTTGGCCCAGGTCATGATCTCATGATTCATGAGATCATGTCCTGTGTGGGGCTCTGTGCTGAGCGTGGAGCCTGCTTGGGATTCTCTCTCTCCATCTCTCTCTGCCCCTCCCCTGCTTGCGTGCGCACGCTCTCTCTCTCTCTCTCTCTCTCTCTCTCTCGCTTTCTCTAAATAAGTAAATAAATAAATAAATATCTTTGTCAATTATTGTTGGAAGCATATGATCAATCATTAGCAACAGCTGAAATAATAACTAATATTTGCACAAAGCTTACCAGCTACCAAGCACTATTCTATCTTCTTTGCATATATTAACTTATACATATGTATAATCTTAGGATATTCCTATGTCATATGATTGTCTCCATTATGCAGTGGCATAGCTAAGGGACAGAGAATTTACCTAACTTGTCCAAGGTAGCATGTCTGGTTGGAAACAGAGCTAAGATTTAACCCAGGTTCTCTGGCTCCATAGTTGGATACTCAGTCTACAAGCAATACCACCTAAGTTCCTGATAAAGACAGCAGGGTGTCCCCTAACAGTTCTCCAAAGTCACAGGAACAGAGCAAATACATCAGTTGTTTTATGTTAACAACAAGAGATTCCATCTGCATTGAGTGACAAGGGCCAAGCACGAATAATAAATGTTCTACTGTCAGGAAAGCAGAGGAGATGACAGCAGAAAGGAGATCTCTAGAATGTGCAATCCTTACACCTTTGGCTGGGAAGGACTACACTGAGCAGAGGAAAAGACTGAGTGGTATATTTTTGAGATCCTGAAAATCTGAGACTTAATCGCTCCTTAACAAAGGAAAATTGTTTGGTATAAAGTTATCGAGTCTCTTTTTTTCCTCTTTCACCCAATTCTGTAGACACTCTTTAACATTTGCTTTTGCAAAGGAGATATCTGAGTCAAACTTTTCTTTTTTTTTTTTTTTTTTTTCCTTTTTGATACTGGTTTGCCTTTTGTAAACATATTTCAAAAATCTGTACAAGATAAGCCTAGGTATGTTTTCTTTACATTGACTTTGGAAGGGGTGCCTACAGATTTGCATATTTATGCTTCTTTCCAGTTCTGAAAGATTTCTTTAGCCACATCTTTGTTGATTGTTTTACATCTGATTATTCTGACTATAACCTCAGGAAAATATACAATTCTTAAATTGAATCCTGCACACTTTGCTTTACATCTTCTCACTATTGGGCTTTTTTTCTTCCCCCCATCTCTGCATTCTGTGCAAGTTTCTCAAGTTCATCTTCTACATCATTAATTCAGTTTTCCAAGGTAACGGTCTTCTTCATTACCTCCACTGAAAATTTTATTTCTGCTATTACATTTTTAGTTTCCTTATAAAACCTCATTATCTTACCCATTTTCCTGTTTTTAATCTCAGTGGTTCCCTTTTTATGATTTTCTGAACATGTTTCAAAGGAGTCATATATTATGATCTATTGAGAATACTAAACATTTTTGGAAAATTTTTCTTGCTTCAGATAAGTTGCAAAGATCTCCTTCTTTGAACATTCAGTATGATAATGCTATTTCCTTGTTTTCCAATGTTTTCATATAGAATCTTTCCTTGGGTGGGGGTGGGTGAGAATAATCTATTCTACAAAAGGTTAGCTCAGAGTTTCTGTCCATTCAGACTGACTCAAACTGTCAGCTGTCTTACAAGTCAGTTTACATAGTTTACTAGTGAAATTCCCAAAGTCTTATGAGCTTTTGTTGACTTTGGGTCTGTGGCATTAAAATGGTCTAGTCCTCTTCTACTTAGAACACAATAAATGGATGGAAAGATAAAATTCCCATGATGCATAGCTAACAGTGCTCTGGGCCTCCCTTTTGATATTTTAATTATAGGAACCACACCTCTTAGGGTGAATGTACAACCATGGGGACCACCACCCAGCACTATCCCAATCCAGCCAATAAACATAAAAAGAGACACTTCTATTGGAGAGAAGAGAACAATTCTCTGTCTCCCTCAAAGAGCAGCTGCCAATCAATACAGTTGCTCCTGAACACAGAATCCAGGAGGCAGACAACAGAAAAAGAACAAAAGGTCTTACTGCATACTGTGAGGCAGGCAGACTCATTTTATGCTTACAAATCACAATTTTTAATCTGGACCCATAGTTCTTATAGTGAGTGTACATTTCTTTCAGATTTTGAGAATGAGTTCATTGTTTAGGTAAGAGTTAAGTTTTATGTTTTCATCTGAGTCTGTCCATGGATATGTTTTGGTGTAAATTTTGAAAATATTGTGCCTAGAGTCACTATTCAAATAGTATTGAATTCTTGCTGGCCCCATTATTATGGGATTTATAGGCCTCAGGATTCCCTGTGCCTATCTACCTCATAACCATATTATTCATCTGGATGGTAGATTACAGCTTGTCTGTCCTTTCAAATCTGCCAATAACTGAAGAAAGATGGTGGTGTTGGTGTCACTGATGTTGCTGTTTTGCTCACAGTGTTATAGAATTGAGATTTGCATGTTACTAATGAGGATTTTTTTTTTCTAATATATACATAGAGACATTAAAGTGTCACTTTACCTACTTTGCTTCCAATGGATTTTATTTTCAGAGAAACCCTTAACCAAGAGTGGAATATATAAAAACATCCCTTTACATGCTCTAAGTAAATATCAGTTTCTTTTCCTTTCATCCCTTGGGTGCTTGTCTAAGCTAATGGGCTTTGTAGGCATTATAAAGACTCCTTAGTGCCATTTTTACAACCTGGACATTTCATGAATGGAAATTCCTATCACAGATTTAATTGGTCATGACTGTGTTCCTTTTTAAAATAAAAGTCTGCTTGAGATAGTTCATTGATTTCCTTCAGTCATTAATAATGGATGCAACTTACCCCAGTGGATGTATTCTATTAGATAGCTTGGAGCAGAGAACCAAAGCAGTCATGTCCCATTCCAATAAGAAAAGGAGAAAAGGGCTGGGGAGAAAAGAGGTCAGCACCCCAGAAGGAAATGTTACTACCAATTACTGTTTAGCATGGAGGGGAACCTAGCAGTCTACCGTGAAGCAAGGAAAACTGTCAACAGAACCGCACGTTTGCTTAGGGCAACTCTCATGTCACCTAAACTATCAAAGAGCTGTAAGAACAGAGGTCCCATGATCCTATCACACACCTCTCACCTTCACAAGGTTTCCTTCTCTCATTAAGGTAGAGGTCCCATGTTAAAAATCTATGCCTATATTTCTTCTTTTCCGACCCTGAGTTGAGGTAAACAGCAGGTTTCCAACACCCATAAACTAAGATGTTATGTTCTCCTGGGTAGGAGGCTGGGGTCACAGAATCATAGAGAAAGGTCTCAGTATAACAGCCAGGAGTGGCGGGGGTGTGTGTGGAGAAACAACTCAGGCCAGGAGAGTTCATGCATGAGTTCATGGTCTGGCTCAGGTCAGAGCCCCTGATGAAAGGTGCCCTGATGGTGGAGACATGGCTGACATAGAAAAGAGTGCACCGGCTCTCACCTTTTGAAGAACTGCGTATGAAATCTCTGAACAGGGCATTTAAGCCTCCAGTTCCATCTTGACTTCTTGCTTTGACTTGTACTGTGTTTCACACTCTCTGAGGCAAAAGCTTTTTCAAAAAGTTTTTTTGTTTTTTTTTTTTTTTGTTTTTTCTTGTTGTTGTTGTTTTATTTTTAGTGAGCTTGTTAAAGTTATTAGCTGCCTAAGTTTGTGCCTAAGAACAAATGTGGGCTCCTGTAAAGTTAAGATGTTTCACTGAGCACACAGAGATTCCAAGAAAATTGGATGATTCTGAGGAGTTCAAGATTCCTGAACTGAATGTTTCTGAATCTGAAATTAGCTCTTGGTTGACTAAGAAAATAGCCAACTTGTTTAAGGGGACAAACTTACAACTACTAGATAAATAGTCCTGAAGATCTAATGCACAGCATAGTGATTATAGGTAATAATACTGTATCATAGATTTCAAAGGTACCAAGAAACTAGATCTTAATTGCTCTTCTCTCAAAAAAGAAATAATAATTATGTGCCTTGATAGAGGTGTTAGCTACCATTAAGATGCTAATCATGTTGTAACACAGTAGATAAGTGTATCAAAACACACTGTACACTTTAAAACTACATAATGTGCGGGGCACCTGGGTGGCTCAGTCGGTTGAGCTTCTGACTTTGGCTCAGGTCATGATCTTGCGGTTGGTGAGTTCGAGCCCCACATCAGGCTCTGTGCTGACAGCTCGGAGCCTGGAGCCTGCTTCGGATTCTGTGTCTCCTTCTCTCTCTGCCCCTCCCCCACTTGTGCTCTGTCTCTCAAAAATAAATAAATAAATAAATAAATAAATAAATAAATAAATAAATGTAAAAAAAAAAAAGATTTTAAACTACATAATGTTATGGGGCATCTGGGTGGCTCCATCACTTCAGCATCCAACTTCAGCTCAGGTTGTGATCTCACAGTTCATGGGTTCAAGTCCCATGTCAGGCTCTGTGCTGACAGCTCAGGGCCTGGAGCCTGCTTCAGATTCTGCGTCTCCTTTTCTCTCTGCTCCCCCCCCAACACTCATGTTCTATCTCTCCCTGCCTTTCAGAAATAAATAAATGTTAATAATTTTTTTAATTGCATAATGTTATATGTCAATTATACATCAATAAAAGATAAAATAACCCCCCAACACATGCACACACATACACACATGCCAACTTTCACAGAGTAATTGCCAAGCTTTAAAATAAGAGGGGCGCCTGGGTGGCTCAGTTGGTTAAGCGGCCGACTTCGGCTCAGGTCATGATCTCGCGGTCCGTGAGTTCGAGCCCTGCGTCGAGCTCTGTGCTGACCGCTTAGAGCCTGGAGCCTGTTTCAGATTCTGTGTCTCCCTCTCTCTGACCCTCCCCCGTTCATGCTTTGTCTCTCTCTGTCTCAAAAATAAATAAACGTTAAAAAAAATTTTTTTTTTAAATTAAAAAAATAAAATAAAATAAGAAACTTTTCCATTCCAGCTAATCAACCCATTTCAGACTTTACCAGGATATTCTATTTAGCCAAAAGCTTTCTAGGAAAACAACAACAAAAATTCAAAGCAAAGCATGATTTAAAATTAAAATTTCTATAAATTGTAGGAATATAAATTTCTATTCTATTGCATAATTCCATTCTATTCTATTTATATAAATATAAATTTCACATATTGTAGGAAAAAGTCCCAGAACGTCCTTGACAGGAAAGCTCTGTGTTTAGCCCTGGCATCCCTAGTTGGAACTTCAAGAAACATTCCTAAGTTTATGAAAAACCGCACCGCCAATTTTCTTTGGAGAATTCCAAATATAAAGTATGAAGTACACTGTAAACACTGTGAATAAGAGTTCTCTCTGTGGTAGTATTCTATTTTTGCACTGGGGTGCCTGGGTGGGGCTCAGTCAGCTAAGCGTCCAACTCTTGATTTTGGCTCAGGTCATGATCTCACGGTTCATGGGTTGGAGCCCCGCATTGGGCTCTGCACTGACAGTGTGGAGCCTGGTTGAGAATCTCCCTTTGTCTGTGACCCTCCCCTGCTTGCATCCTGTTTTTCTCAAAAATAAATAATAAATAATAAACAAACAAAGAAATGCACTATTTAAGGCTTCAGAAAACAAAAAAAAAAATATGTTGTTAATCAAAATTTGGAGTTGGACCTGTCTCTGCTTCATTTTTCACCTGTGGGAACTTGTAGTCAGGATAGAGATAGGGTCATTAAATAAATATATTCAATTAACTGTGTGTGCTAGCCATGGTTCTAGGGATTAGAAATATAGCAGTGAGAAAATAGATAAAGATCCTACTCTCATAGAATTCATATCCTATGGAAAAAGAGTAACTGAGAACAGTTTAGATGCTAACATACTATGAAAAAACAGAAATAGGGCAGCATGATGGAGAGTGACTAAAGACTTCTTTAAGGTGGATGGTCCCTGAGGGTGTAGTGTTTCACTGGGGATCTGAAGAGAAGGAAGAAGCCATGTACAGACGTAGGAGATTACTCCAGATAGGACCAGCAAGTGCAAAGGATAAAAGGCCAAGACCAGTTCAGCATTTTGGGGATAAGAGAGACCTATTACTGGACTCAGTGAGGAGAGTGAGAGAGGTGAAAGGTCATGGAGGTGGGCAGGTGGGTGCCATATTATGCAGGGCCCCAGTGGTGATATGCAGCGACACGTTTAATAGCCTGCATGCCTGATTTTTAGCACTTGCTAATTCTCAAGTTTCCTAAGGTAATTACTACCTCCATGGATGATTTCATTCTATCAGAAATTTCAGACCTGGCTTACAAAGTTCCTGAAAATTTAGCAATCTGATTTGAGCCAATCTAGCAGAGTAAGAACACTGTGTTGCATTTGTCTGGGGGAAAACTCAAACAGGGTTTGAGTTTCCGGTTTCTACTGTAGGGATAGAGGGAGAATATCAATCCTAATTGTCTGCAGATAAAAGTATGTAGGAGTGACTCGCCTGATTGGTGGATTTGGGAACAGGAAGTGGACGTGCCAGGTGGTGACCCTTTGCAGGCATTTCTCTTTGTTAGATCCCCTCAACCACAGCCAGAGAACATGCTGACCAGCTAACACGTGCAGGAAGACATTTGGAGGTGGCTTTCCCTGGGTAGGAAGAAGTCTGCACTTCTAAAGGATGAGTACAGTTCAAGGAGAAATCACGGGTCCATTGTGGCCTCACAACTAAGACACGTTCTCCAATCACCATTACCACAGAGGGTGATGCTTGCACCTCTGTCTCTCTGATCCTATGTGGACTTCTCATTTCTAAACTCAGTGGAGAAATTAATGGGAGTCATTGTTTTTATACTTAAGGACCAACCTTATTATAGGAACAAAATGGGTTTTGGCATGAGAATTATCTGATTTATGTTTTACATAAACAGAATACTGTGTCAAAGAATGACAGAATATATCGCTAAAATTTAACAAGGAGAAGAAATCAACATCAAAAAGATCAGGACATGATGTCTCTGGCAAAGAACAAAGATCCTGTGGTGGGAAATAGCTTGGTAAACTCTAGAAACTGACAGGAGCTAATGTGCCTTAAATAAAACAAGTGAGGGAGAGACTGGTAGGTACCTAAAGAGCTAAGAGTGAGGTAGGGCCAGACCTTGCAGGACCTTGTCAGGGCTGTGTGAGCACATTTGGCACCTCTGTACAAATTGGGAAAATGGACCTCCTCAGAGCAGATAAATTAGAAAAAAAATGCTCTCTATGGGCAGGAAAATTAGAACAAGGTGCTCCATCCTCTCTGTTGATATAACCCAAAGCCCTTGGATAGAATTGAGTACGAGCAAGCTGGCGGACGAAATCCAAGCTGTATAACCAACCATATGGGAAGGAGTGGGATTTTATTATAGGGACTAGAGAAAGCAACTGAGGAGTTTGAGGAAGTGATTGAAACAGCAGAGCATACAAATTAAGGACACCAAGATGCTTGAGTTTCACTATTGTTTCCTCTTGTTTGGCTAGAGATTAACCTATGTACTTGCATTTTCCTATCTATAAAACAGGAATGATAACAGGGCCAACTCCATGGGGTTGCTATTAACAATAAATGAGTAATCTATGTAAAGCACTCAGAAAGGTACCCAACACAAAGTCTGTGCCTCATAAATATTTGCTAGGGTTATTATCTGAATGGCACATTTAAAAGATCATCTGGCTAATGTACTGAAGACACACTTTAGGGGACAAAGACCAGAAGTGGGGAGACCAATGAGAAATCCACCCTACTAGTACAAGAGGAAGATGGTGGTCTTTGGGCGAGCATATTATAGAGATTTAATTATGTCAAATTCTATACTCAGATCCGGTAGCAGACATTGGTTGATGTGGAGAACAAAGGCAAAAGGAAATGTAGACAAAATCTTTACAACTTGCAGCCCACTGACACCAGGAACTCCCAACTGTCTTAATGCTAATGTCTTGCTGGAGGGAAAAAACCTTAGCTTGACAATAGCTAGGCCTCCAGGATCCTGTAAGTCTTGTTTAATATATGAAAATTCTTTTGGAAACTTCCTTTGTCTCTATCCCTCCCAATTTAAAAGTATATAATCAGTTCCTCCTCACAATCCCAGGGCAGCTCTTTCTGCCCAGGGGTCCTGTCCCCATGCTTTAATAAAACCACGTTTTTTGCACTGAAAATGTCTCAAGATTTCTTTCTTGACCATTTGCTCTCAGACCCCGTATCAAATCACATCATCACCCATATCAATTTATCCATGACTATTTCATATGTATCTCAAAAAGAAAAGAATTCCTTCTTAAACATAGATATAATACAATTACCCAATCTTGAAATATTAATAATAATTCCTTACTGACATCAAATATCAAGCCATCAAATGTTCTACAATGGCTCATAATTTTTACAGTTGGTTCAACTAAAGATGAAAATAAAATTCATTTATTGTAGTTATTTGATGTCTCCTAAATTTCTTTTTATCTCTAGATTACCCCCCAGCCAAGTGCTCGCACTCTCTCTCTCTCTCTCTCTCACACACACACACTTTTTCTCTTGCTCTTTGTCTTTCTGTATGTATCTATCTGTTCTCTTATTTGGTAAAAGGCACAAAGGATGCACCTTTACTGTGTCCTTGAGTCTGGATTTTGCTATTGCATCTTCATACTGTCATTCAACATGTTTTTCTTTCTCGTGATTTTCCTCTACCTCAGTACTTTCAACTACAGTTTTTATCAATTCTGGTTCAATACTTTTCAATAATCTGTCATTGGAAGTGTGTATTTCCATCTGAAGATGCACACAGACATATATATAGACTCCTGTAATTTTTCACAGTATCACCAGTTTTATTTGCTCTGTAGTAGATTCCTCAGGAAATCTTATGATAACTTTATTTCCTGAAATATTAAGTGTTCATGGTACATTTTTTGGAGCCTTTAAATGGGAAGGTTAGTTTGGAAGGATATAAAATTCTAAGCTCTCATTTTCCTTCATTTAAATTTATCTTTTGGCATAAACTATTGATTTTAAGAAGGCTGATGACAATTTAATTTCTTTCCTTTTTAAACGACTTATTTTTTCCCCAGATGCAAAGGGACTTCTTTTCATTTTTTATTATATTTTTAAGCCACGGTTTTAATGAGCTATATCTTTTTTTTAATTTTTTTAAGTTTTATTTTATTTGAGAGAGACACAGACAGTGTGAGTGGGGGAGGGGAAGAGCAAGGGAGAGAGAGAATCCTAAGTGGGCTCTACAAGACCAACACAGAGCCCAATGTGGGGCTCAAACTCACAAAACTGTGAGATCATGACCTGAGCCAAAACCAAGTCATACGCTTAACCGACTGTGTCACCCAGGTGCCCCTAGACTGTATCTTGATATTACGTGCTGCAGTTAGATTTTTCCCAAGTACGTGGTATGCCATTTATATCTCTACTTCTAGAAAGCATTCTTGATTGTAATATTTGGCTTTTGTTCTCTCTCACTGCTTCATGTTTCTTCTTTGGGGACAGCTACCATGTATATAGCCAGTCTTTGCTCATCTTCTCTATCACTTTCTCTTGAGTGATCTGATGACTTTTTACTCCTCTCTTACCCTTTAGGTTTTAAGATCTTTTCTCCATTCCTTCTTTTATCTCTCTTAAGGCATTTTTCAGAAACATTCCTCTGTTGTCCTGTTAGTTTAGACTTCCTCTCAAAAGTGGCATTTCTTTTACTTCTAATTCTTTCCCAAGTTCTGAGGTTCTGTCTCCAGTCATCTCATATCCAAGAAGTTCTATTTATTATCGTTATGCTTCTCACTCATGGTTTCTGTTACTGTTTAATTCGTTGTAGTAGAATATTAGGTCACAGTGTTTGACAGTGTTTGCCCATAATTCCTGAAATGCCTCCACTGTGTGTGCGGGCATCATTCCTTTCTCTCTCTCTCATTTCCACTGTCTTGCATTCTCTCTTAATAAAATCTCACTTGTGGAATTCCACTGCCTTCCTTTTCTGGTTCTGATGTTCCGTGAAATGAGTTTTCTCAGACTCTTAACAGGAGCCTATGAGCCACATTATCTTCCTTAGTCTCACAGCCCCAGAGCCTCCTCCTGTCCTGCTCATTAATTGTTGAAAAGCATGGCCTTCCCTTTCTGAAATCTGTGTCTGCTGCTCCCTCCCCTGCCTTTGTCTGGTTCTTCTCTTTTTCTTCTCCCCTGTTTTCTTGTCCTCTCCAGTATAGGCTCTACTCCCTACAGTTCTTCACTGGTTTGCAATTCTGTCCTGGAATTTGCTTTGGCTTGTTACTAGGGCTGAGACTCTCCAGTGCTGTGTAACTCTCACTCTCCCCAATGCATCTTTTTATTTTTTAAGTTTATTTATTTATTTATTTTGAGAGGAGGGAGAGGGGCACAAAGAGAGGGAGAGAGAATCCCAAACAGGGTCCACACTGTCAGTGCAAAGCCCAGTGAGGGGATCGAACCCATGAACCGTGAGATCATGACCTGAGCTGAAATCAAAAGAGTCAGGCACTCAACCGACTGAGCTATCCAGGCACACGGTCTCCCCAGTTCATCTGAAGCAGCAAGGTTCTTTCCTAGGTTTGGCTGCTGTTATCAGATCGGCCCATACTTTCCCATGAGAATCTGGAAAATTCGGGGGTTCTCTGGCTTTTGGTGTCATCAGAATCTCTTCATTTTCCATCTTTTACTGCTCACAGAGTTACTATAACTTGGTTTTCATTGTTATGAGTGGTTCCGCATACCTCCACTTGCTGATATTTGGAGGGACTTAGAGATAGCTTCTATGTAGATTTGGGAGAGATTTAATAACTATGCCACAATCCCACCCTCTCTCTGTAGTCATTTCTAATCCCCACAGCCATTTGCAAAAGCTGGAAGGAAGCTTCATTTAACCCATTGTATATATGGAGAAACTGAGACTTGGAAAAATTAAGAAACTTAAACAAATTTTCAAAAATAGAAAGGGGCAAAGGCATGATTTGAATTCAGGTCCATCTGACTTCTCAACTCATGTTCTTTCCACTATAAGTATTTTTACTCTTTTCATGTGGAGCAGAGCTGCACCTAATTCCTCCATGTACTGGTAGGAAGAGAAGTGAGGGTGGCTAAAAAAAAGATATGCTGAGCAAGGGGGCAGACGTGGGTAATCAGACAAGGCCATAAATGCTGTGGCCCTTCCAAGTCACCAGGGCTGAACTAAACATTTTTGGATGCAAAGGGACTCTAGACACAAGTCTTTCCTGTCCAGCTGAGAAAACAAACATTGAAGAAGGTGAAAAAATGTATTTAACTTATTCAGTAATTAAGACAGATCTCTACCTGGAATGGTACCAGTCTCTACCATGGTCTTGAGGAGAGCTGGGGGTGCAGTGCATGATTTCTTAATGTTTCTTGCAGGATTGGCATTTCAGAATTGAGTAGACTCACTACCTCTGTATGCATTCCAGTCCATTGAGTGTAGGCTGAGTGGGGTCTGGATTTAAGGAGAAATAGACAATGTTCTGAACTGTTTTTAAGGAAGAAATGAATATCTGATTGGATCCCAAACTTATCCAAGGGAAGTCACATGAGTCCTACATGAGAGGACTGCACCTTATTTTTCCCTTGCTCTACAGTGAAATAGCTGTTCAGAATATGACCTACTTAGGTGTTACACTGACAGGCGAACAGCTGAGTCATGTGGCAATTAGAGATGAAGGCCTTGCTCCATGGAGCTGCTTCCTGAATCAGGAGGGAATTCAGTTTACACAAAAGCACAAAACAGCAGCTGCGGATTCTCTCTGGAAGGCAGATTAAGCACAGGGAGTCCACCAAGTTGTATGCTGCAAGTATTCTAAGTATTCATCTGTATTATTTTGTTCAATTTCATTTTAGTTTAAAAAAAAAGGTCCTGGAACATTAATCCATTTCCATTAATATTAGCTTAATTATTTATGTTTAATTTGTTAGAAGTTCAATGTTTAATTTTAAAAACCCAATGTATTTTCATAAATAATATCTAAGGACTATAAAAGATTACTCAAAATGTACAAGTGATTTAATTTCATTGCACAGCTCCTTTGTGACCTCATAGAAAGTAACAAAATATTGCCTATAAGAAAACTCCAAACTCTGACACATTCACAGTGTATTAGGTGCCCTCGGGTCTTCCTGCACGGCTAGTGTTAAGAGCACTTTGGCATCCTCTTATAATATGTGACTCAGAGTATTTTTGTAAGGAAAAAAACATCTAGAGGAAGGGCAGCTCAACTTCCAAAGGTAGCAACAGAATTCTACCTCCCATATATGCCTTAGTCCCAAGAGAAGTTTGAGGTAACTGTATAAAATGGTTAATAAATACTTAATATGGTATCACAAACTAGTAAACACTATGTCTCCACCATCGTATCTCATTATTATCTTTCCATATGTCTCCATAGGGTTCACTGTGAAATAGGCTGAACTTATATCAGACTTAAAAGTGGGAAGAAAATGTATACTAAATTAAGAAAACTTCAGGATGAAAATTCAACTTTTTTATGACACAAGGGAAAACTGGAAAGTGTATAGACATGCCTGTTATTATTTTGAGTAAGTTTTATCAGTGTATAAAGCTAATATGAACAAAATGTAAAATTCTGAATGAATAGGCCAGTTGGCTTAAGAACAGTGACACCATGGCTCATCCAATACAGACCCCACTGTTTCAGCCCCACAACCTAACTCTACCACATTCTTTCCCTATGCTATTTTGTGTACAAATCCCCAGCTTTCCCTGAAGACCTGATCTACATATAACCCTTTATTAAGCAAAACTCATCATCCCCTCTCTGTTTCCATACCCCTACGCCCACACACAACCTTGAAGACGCCTCTTGTATAGCAATTACCTAGTTGAAAAATCCTTATTTACATATCTGCTTCCACTAAAGCATGAGCTTTTCTCCAAAAATCACTTGTTCTAATCCTTGACATATCCCTAGTACTCACCGTAATTCCTAGCACAGGAAAGTCACTCTTTCTATTTGCCATCCTTTCTATTTATCTCAGGGAAAATGCTCTTGGGTGAGGTACTTTCAATTAGTCATCAAGGTATCCTCGTGACATCTCTACTTGAATATCTCAGATGCCTCAAAATAGCATGGTCTTCCCACTCACAGCTCCTGGCCAACCGAGTCCTTTGCACTGCAGTAAAAACAACCACACTCCACAGGAATCTGGGGGTTGTACTTAGCCCGTTTTTTTCTTTCAACTCAGCACCTAATTTTCTGGCAAATTCAGTTGGTTCTGACACCAAAATAAACCATATCTATATCATGCTAGTCTAAGCAACTATTGTCTTTCCCCCTGGGCAACTGTCAGAGCTTCTAAGTGACCCCTTTTCATATTTTATCTCCTTTAAATCTCTTCAAGTGGAGGTTCCGGAAGATGGCGGCGTAGGAGGACGCGGGGCTCACAACGCGTCCTGCCGATCACTTAGATTCCACCTACACCTGCCTAAAGAACCCAGAAAACCGCCAGAGGATTAGCAGAAGGGAGTCTCCGGAGTCAAGCGCAGACTAGAGGCCCACGGAAGAGGGTAGGAAGGGCGGCGAGGCGGTGCGCGCTCCACGGACTGGCGGGAGGGAGCCGGGGCGGAGGGGCGGCTCGCCGGCCAAGCGGAGCCCCCGAGTCTGGCTGGCAAAAGCGGAGGGGCCGGACAGACTGTGTTCCGACAGCAAGCGCGACTTAGCGTCTGGGAGGTCAGAAGTTAACAGCTCTGCTCGGAAAGCGGGAAGGCTGGAGGACAAAGGGAGGGAGAGCTGCTGAGCCCCCGGACGGCAGAGCTCAGCTTGGCGGGGAACAAAGGCGCCAGCGCCATCTCCCCCGCCCATCCCCCAGCCAAAATCCCAAAGGGAACCAGTTCCTGCCAGGGAACTTGCTCGCTCCGCGCAAACACCCAACTCTGTGCTTCTGCGGAGCCAAACCTCCGGCAGCGGATCTGACTCCCTCCCGCTGCCACAGGGCTCCTCCTGAAGTGGATCACCTAAGGAGAAGCGAGCTAAGCCTGCCCCTCCAGCCCCCGTGCACCTTGCCTACCCACCCCAGCTAATACACCGGATCCCCAGCACCCCAAGCCTGGCAGTGTGCAAGTAGCCCAGACGGGACACGCCACCCCACAGTGAATCCCGCCCCTAGGAGAGGGGAAGAGAAGGCACACACCAGTCTGACTGTGGCCCCAGCAGTGGGCTGGGGGCAGACATCGGGTCGGACTGCGGCCCCGCCCACTAACTCCAGTTATACACCACAGCACAGGGGAAGTGCACTGCAGGTCCTCACCACGCAAGGGACTCTCCAAAATGACCAAACGGAAGAATTCCCCTCAGAAGAATCTCCAGGAAATAACAACAGCTAATGAACTGATCAAAAAGGATTTAAATAATATAACAGAAAGTGAATTTAGAATAATAGTCATAAAATTAATCGCTGGGCTTGAAAACAGTATACAGGACAGCAGAGAATCTCTTGCCACAAAGATCGAGGGACTAAGGAACAGTCACGAGGAGTTGAAAAACGCTTTAAACGAAATGCAAAACAAAATGGAATCCACGATGGCTCGGCTTGAAGAGGCAGAGGAGAGAATAGGTGAACTAGAAGATAAAGTTATGGAGAAAGAGGAAGCTGAAAGAAAGAGAGATAAAAAAATCCAGGAGTATGAGGGGAAAATTAGAGAACTAAGTGATACACTAAAAAAAAATAATATACGCATAATTGGTATCCCAGAGGAGGAAGAGAGAGGGAAAGGTGCTGAAGGGGTACTTGAACAAATTATAGCTGAGAACTTCCCTGAACTGGGGAAGGAAAAAGGCATTGAAATCCAAGAGGCACAGAGAACTCCCTTCAGACGTAACTTGAATCGATCTTCTGCACGACATATCATAGTGAAACTGGCAAAATACAAGGATAAAGAGAAAATTCTGAAAGCAGCAAGGGATAAACGTGCCCTCACTTATAAAGGGAGACCTATAAGACTCGTGACTGATCTCTCCTTTGAAACTTGGCAGGCCAGAAAGGCTTGGCACGATATCTACAGTGTGCTAAACAGAAAAAATATGCAGCCGAGAATCCTTTATCCAGCAAGTCTGTCATTTAGAATAGAAGGAGAGATAAAGGTCTTCCCAAACAAACAAAAACTGAAGGAATTTGTCACCACGAAACCAGCCCTACAAGAGATCCTAAGGGGGATCCTGTGAGACAAAGTACCAGAGACATCACTACAAGCATAAAACATACAGACATCACAATGACTCTAAACCCATATCTTTCTATAATAACACTGAATGTAAATGGATTAAATGCGCCAACTAAAAGACATAGGGTATCAGAATGGATAAAAAAACAAGACCCATCTATTTTCTGTCTACAAGAGACTCATTTTAGATCTGAGGACACCTTTAGATTGAGAGTGAGGGGATGGAGAACTATTTATCATGCTCCTGGAAGCCAAAAGAAAGCTGGAGTAGCCATACTTATATCAGACAAACTAGACTTTAAATTAAAGGCTGTAACAAGAGATGAAGAAGGGCATTATATAATAATCACAGGGTCTATCCACCAGGAAGAGCTAACTATTATAAATGTCTATGCGCCAAATACCCGAGCCCCCAGATATATAAAACAATTACTCATAAACATAAGCAACCTTATTGATAAGAATGTGGTCATTGCAGGGGACTTTAACACCCCACTTACAGAAATGGATAGATCATCTAGACACACGGTCAATAAAGAAACAAGGGCCCTGACTGATACATTGGATCAGATGGACTTGACAGATATATTTAGAACTCTGCATCCCAAAGCAACAGAATATACTTTCTTCTCGAGTGCACATGGAACATTCTCCAAGATAGATCATATACTGGGTCACAAAACAGCCCTTCATAAGTTTACAAGAATTGAAATTATACCATGCATACTTTCAGACCACAATGCTATGAAGCTTGAAATCAACCACAGGAAAAAGTCTGGAAAACCTCCAAAAGCATGGAGGTTAAAGAACACCCTACTAACGAATGAGTGGGTCAACCAGGCAGTTAGAGAAGAAATTAAAAAATATATGAAAACAAACGAAAATGAAAATACAACAATCCAAACGCTTTGGGACACAGCAAAGGCAGTCCTGAGAGGAAAATACATTGCAATCCAGGCCTATCTCAAGAAACAAGAAAAATCCCAAATACAAAACCTAACAGCACACCTAAAGGAAATAGAAGCAGAACAGCAAAGGCAGCCTAAACCCAGCAGAAGAAGAGAAATAATAAAGATCAGAGCAGAAATAAACAATATAGAATCTAAAAAAACTGTAGAGCAGATCAACGAAACCAAGAGTTGGTTTTTTGAAAAAATAAACAAAATTGACAAACCTCTAGCCAGGCTTCTGAAAAAGAAAAGGGAGATGACCCAAATAGATAAAATCATGAATGAAAATGGAATGATTACAACCAATCCCTCAGAGATACAAACAATTATCAGGGAATACTATGAAAAATTATATGCCAGCAAATTGGACAACCTGGAAGAAATGGACAAATTTCTAAACACCCACACTCTTCCAAAACTCAATCAGGAGGAAATAGAAAGCTTGAACAGACCCATAACCAGCGAAGAAATTGAATCGGTTATCAAAAATCTCCCAACAAATAAGAGTCCAGGACCAGATGGCTTCCCAGGGGAGTTCTACCAGACATTTAAAGCAGAGATAATACCTATCCTTCTCAAGCTATTCCAAGAAATAGAAAGGGAAGGAAAACTTCCAGACTCATTCTATGAAGCCAGTATTACTTTGATTCCTAAACCAGACAGAGACCCAGTAAAAAAAGAGAACTACAGGCCAATATCCCTGATGAATATGGATGCAAAAATTCTTAATAAGATACTAGCAAATCGAATTCAACAGCATATAAAAAGAATTATTCACCATGATCAAGTGGGATTCATTCCTGGGATGCAGGGCTGGTTCAACATTCGCAAATCCATCAACGTGATACATCACATTAACAAAAAAAAAAAGAGAAGAACCATATGATCCTGTCAATCGATGCAGAAAAGGCCTTTGACAAAATCCAGCACCCTTTCTTAATAAAAACCCTTGAGAAAGTCGGGATAGAAGGAACATACTTAAAGATCATAAAGGCCATTTATGAAAAGCCCACAGCTAACATCATCCTCAACGGGGAAAAACTGAGAGCTTTTTCCCTGAGATCAGGAACACGACAGGGATGCCCACTGTCACCGCTGTTGTTTAATATAGTGCTGGAAGTGCTAGCATCAGCAATCAGACAACAAAAGGAAATCAAAGGCATCAAAATTGGCAAAGACGAAGTCAAGCTTTCGCTTTTTGCAGATGACATGATATTATACATGGAAAATCCGATAGACTCCACCAAAAGTCTGCTAGAACTGCTACATGAATTCAGCAAAGTTGCAGGATACAAAATCAATGTGCAGAAATCAGTTGCATTCTTATACACTAACAATGAAGCAACAGAAAGACAAATGAAGAAACTGATCCCATTCACAATTGCACCAAGAAGCATAAAATACCTAGGAATAAATCTAACCAAAGATGTAAAAGATCTGTATGCTGAAAACTATAGAAAGCTTATGCAGGTAATTGAAGAAGATATAAAGAAATGGAAAGACATTCCCTGCTCATGGATTGGAAGAATAAATATTGTCAAAATGTCAATACTACCCAAAGCTATCTACACATTCAATGCAATCCCAATCAAAATTGCACCAGCATTCTTCTCGAAACTAGAACAAGCAATCCTAAAATTCATATGGAACCACAAAAGGCCCCGAATAGCCAAAGTAATTTTGAAGAAGAAGACCAAAGCAGGAGGCATCACAATCCCAGACTTTAGCCTCTACTACAAAGCTGTCATCATCAAGTCAGCATGGTATTGGCATAAAAACAGACACGTAGACCAATGGAATAGAATAGAAACCCCAGAACTAGACCCACAAACGTATGGCCAACTCATCTTTGACAAAGCAGGAAAGAACATCCAATGGAAAAAAGACAGTCTCTTTAACAAATGGTGCTGGGAGAACTGGACAGCAACATGCAGAAGGTTGAAACTAGACCACTTTCTCACACCATTCACAAAAATAAACTCAAAATGGATAAAGGACCTGAATGTGAGACAGGAAACCATCAAAACCTTAGAGGAGAAAGCAGGAAAAGACCTCTCTGACCTCAGCCGTAGCAATCTCTTACTCGGCACATCCCCAAAGGCAAGGGAATTAAAAGCAAAAGTGAACTACTGGGACCTTATGAAGATAAAAAGCTTCTGCACAGCAAAGGAAACAACCAACAAAACTAAAAGGCAACCAACGGAATGGGAAAAGATATTTGCAAATGACACATCGGACAAAGGGCTAGTATCCAAAATCTATAAAGAGCTCATCAAACTCCACACCCGAAAAACAAATAACCCAGTGAAGAAATGGGCAGAAAACATGAATAGACACTTCTCTAAAGAAGACATCCGGATGGCCAACAGGCACATGAAAAGATGTTCAACGTCGCTCCTTATCAGGGAAATACAAATCAAAACCACACTCAGATACCACCTCACGCCAGTCAGAGTGGCCAAAATGAAGAAATCAGGAGACTATAGATGCTGGAGAGGATGTGGAGAAACAGGAACCCTCTTGCACTGTTGGTGGGAATGCAAATTGGTGCAGCCGCTCTGGAAAGCAGTGTGGAGGTTCCTCAGAAAATTAAAAATAGACCTACCCTATGACCCAGCAATAGCACTGCTAGGAATTTATCCAAGGGATACAGGAGTACTGATGCATAGGGGCACCTGTACCCCAATGTTTATAGCGGCACTCTCAACAATAGCCAAATTATGGAAAGAGCCTAAATGTCCATCAACTGATGAATGGATAAAGAAATTGTGGTTTATATACACAATGGAATACTACGTGGCAATGAGAAAAAATGAAATATGGCCTTTTGTAGCAACATGGATGGAACTGGAGAGTGTGATGCTAAGTGAAATAAGCCATACAGAGAAAGACAGATACCATATGGTTTCACTCTTATGTGGATCCTGAGAAACATAACAGAAACCCATGGGGGAGGGGAAGGAAAAAAAAAAAAAAAAAAAAAAGAGGTTAGAGTGGGAGAGAGCCAAAGCATAAGAGACTGTTAAAAACTG
>NC_064808.1:70763083-70781064 GCF_023721935.1 Panthera uncia
GGGTGGGAGGGAGGGCAGGGTGGGTGATGGGTATTGAGGAGGGCACCTTTTGGGATGAGCACTGGGTGTTGTATGGAAACCAATTTGACAGTAAATTTCATATATTAAAAAATAAAAAATTAAAAATTAAAAATTAAAAAAAAAATAAATAAATAAATCTCTTCAAGTAACCAGAAAGATCTTTTATACTTTTAAAGTTTTACTTATTTATTTTGAGAGCGAGAGAATGAGAGACAGTGAGCAGGGGAGGGGCAGAGAGAGAAAGAGAGAGAGAATCCCAAGCAGCTTCCATACTGTCAGCACAGAGCCTGATGTGGGGCTCCATCTCAGGAACTGTGAGATCATGAGCTGAACTAAAATCAAGAGCCGGCTGCTTAACCAACTGAGCCACCTAGGCGCCCCCAGAAAGGTCTTTTAAAACTGGAAATATGATGATATCCTCTTTCATAAGATTTTTTTCTAAAATAGTAGCTTTCTGTATCACTTGATATAAAAATTCTGCCTAGTTATCATTAATTATAGATAGGGCTGCAGATTTACCAAATAAGAATACAGGACACCCAGTTAAATTTGAATTTCAGATAATCAATGACTTTTTCAGTATAAGTATGTCCCATGCAATCTTTGAGATATACAAAAAAGGCATCAGCTATTATTTAAAATTTAACAGGGCAATTCTAGTTGTTTTGTTTTGTTTTCCCTGAGAGATACAGAGAGAGAGAGAGAGAGAGAGAGAGAGAGAGAGAGAGAGAGAGAGAAATCTGGGGAGGGGCAAAGAGAGAGCGAGGGAGAGAGATTCCCTCCACATTGTCAGCATGGAGCCCAACGTGCAGCTCAATCCCACAAACTTTGAGATCATGACCTTAGCCGAGACCAAGAGTCAGACAGGATACTCACCCAACTAAGCCACTGAGGCACCCTACAATTCTAGTTTTAAGGCCCAGCAGTCTGAACCCTGTCAGACTTTCTAACTGTATTGGGTATTCTGTCCCCCTTATTCACTATGCACAGCTCATACAAACATTGTTGTCACATTGTTGTCACGTTCCTAGGACGTGCTAAGTTTATTTCCATCACAGTGGTTCTACATTTTTGTTCCCTCCACCTGTAACAGTTTTCCCTGGTCTTTTTGATGCCTGGCTCCTTCTGATCACTCAAGTATCAACCTAAATGTCATCATTCAAAGAAGCTCTCTCTGACCACCTTATATAATATCAGTCCACTCAGTTTATTTTGTTCATGGTACTTATTACAATTCTGTAATTCTTTTTGCTTGCTTATTTGTTGTTTTTCCTATTTTTATTAACTGTTTTTTTCTATTATAATTTTCTGTTATGAAGGCAGAGAACTTGTCTACACACAGGGTAAGTTGAATGAATGAAGAAAAGAAAGGAAATTGAGCCACACTAGACTTTGATTTGACATCTGGCATCAGAATTTGCATAGAGCTTAAAACAAAGACTTTGAGTCTGACTGTCAGGGTTTGAAATCTCAGCTCTTATAGTTTGGGTAACTGTGAGCAATTTATCAAATCTTAAAAGCATTATTTCTTGGGCACCTGGGTGGCTTAATGGGTTAAGCGTGCAACTCGGTTGCAGTTCAGGTCACAATCTCATGGTTTGTGAGTTAGAGCCCTACGTAGGGCTCCACGCTGACAGTGCAGAGCCTGCTTAGGATTCTCTGTCTCCCTCTCTCTTTCAGTCCCTTTCCCACTTGTGCTCCCTCTCTCTCTCTCTCTCTCTCTCTCAAAAATAAATAAATAAACTTGAAAACTAAAAGAAAATAAAAGCATTATTTCTTCGTTATTAAATTTGGGATAACAACAGTACCTGCTCTATAAGGCTATTGTAAGTGAAAAAAAAAATATTTCCAGCATACAGAAAATATTCAATAGGAGTTCACTACTATTATCACTATTATTGTTGTTGCTACTCTAAACTCAACCCAATCACCACTGAGTCTTTTAGACATTATCCAGGTACATAATACATTCAACAAAGCTTCTATTAGAGAAGGATGATGAAAATAAATATGTTTAATAAGAGGTGATATGAGAATAAAGTGAATATGGAGGAAGGTTACAACCATTTCCTTCACTAAACTCTTGGGTAGACAAGAACAAGTCTAGGACAGATACAAAAAGGACTCTGTGAGATCCTGATGCCTGAACCTTTATCGGCCTTCCAGGGGGGGTTGCAAGAGAAAAAGAAAAATGATTATCCTACTTCCCACCTCTTTTGGTTTTAGACTCTGGTCCATTTCTCAGATGGAAGTTGGTAGGGGTGAAGAGGAAAAAAAAAAAGAAAAGAAAAAGAAGAAAAAGGAACCAATTGGCATTAGTTGTGTGGATGGCTAAGCATTCTAATGATGCCAAAATCTGGGCATCTGACTCCTACCAATTTATGGAAAACTGTCAGGACAGCCTTCTGATGTAGAGCATCTGAGATTTAGCAGTATCTGTGAAAGAAACCTGAATGGTTTCTGAAGAAAATCGAAAGGACAGACCTCACATTAAATAAATCCAAGGGAATTTTAAATATGCTCTACTTCTCAACTTTATTCAAAATGGATAAACTCCAGAATCCAGATGCTTTCATATAATTTTAAAATTAAATAAATTGCTTTTGCAGAGATGCAGTTACTGATTTTAAGAGCAATCACCCTGTACTACAGAGTATGTAGGGGGAAAAAGAAAAGAAACAAATAAAATACGCCATTATATGATGCTAATTGTTAGAGGAATTTAGGTTTTAAAAATCCATCTTTCCTTCCCAAAATGGAGACAGGAGAAAAGTTTTTAAAACTCTTCAAAATTATATTTGTTCCCTCAAACTGAAACACAAAGAGGCTTGTTAATTTTCAACTGAATTGAAAATAAAGTCACAGGGATGAGAAACATTATATCAACTTTCTATTCAAAATGCATGTTTTTAGCATTAGATGTAGTGTCATAAACACGATGCCATTGTAACTGAAATCAAGCTTTGGATACACTGCCAAATGCATGTTTTTTAGTCATGCAAATAGTGTCCTTTTAAAACATGTATTTATAACTTACTCTGAAAAAAATGTTCAAAAGGATTCTTTCGTTCTTTTTTAGGTTCACTGTTTATATAACCAGCTCATCTCAGGAATATCATTGTGCTAAACACAAATGAGGCTTTCATTTGGCCACTGCCAATTATGCTGCAAATTCCAAAGGTTGATCTTTAGCAAACAAATTTACCTGGGAAAGAGATGGGACAATGTCAAAGGGAGATTTGGCCTTAACTAATCAAACACCATTTCCTTGTCTCCAAATTTCGCTCATAATCAGATGTTTAAATGAAATTACACAATGGAAGGAGAAAGGAAGTACAGAGTGAACTTCAAAGCACCAGTTAGAGGCACAGCAATTCTGTTCTTTGTTAGCTGAATATCTGACAATACAATACTTCCCACACACTCCTTTCAAATTATACCCCTAATGTCTTTGGAAAAGAGTCATAGTTGCCTAGGAAATTCAGTCAAGACTATCCAGTTAGATAATATCAGTAATCAGGTGGCTTGGAGACATTTTCAATGCTGTAGGTTTACAATCAAATTATAGGTGTCATAATTAGCATAGTAAGCATAATTCATATGTCAGTATATCCATTAACTATTTGTCCATAACTAAAGGACTATTTTTAAGGCAGCCCATTAACCACTGAACATAAAAAACTGGTAACTATCAGAATATAATTAGAAAATACTGAACTATATATGTAAACTTGCAGGCATATTTATACGCATCTAACCATGCATTACTTTAATGAGTACAGTACAATGTTTGAATTTGCAATCCTAAACATCATCTAGTAGCATATCATTAAAACTGATGATTTATTTTACATACGTGAAGGGTTCATAGTTTAAGTTTTTTAAATGGCATAAAATACACACTAAGGACTTGGATGAAATGGAATCTCCAATCATATCTAATAGATAAAAAACAAATAAACAAACAAAAAATTAAAAAAACCCAAAAAACAGCATTTTAAGCACCAGTAGTATCTAGTAGGCATAAAAATACTTTTAACTATATTATAAAATAAAACATCATCAACTATGTTACACCTTGTAAGGGAAGCATTACTGATACTTCTCTTCACAATAACTATATAAAATGAGATTTTATTACATAATCAGGCAGAGTAATGAATATGGAGCTCAGGTTTTCCTGGCTTCACACCCAGGCTCCCCCATTTATTAGCAATCACAATATATGGACTTAGGCCTATGATTTAGCTTCCCTGGGCCTCAATTAATTCCTGTGTAAAATGAGGACACAACTTGCCTCATGGGACTTCACTGAGGAAGAAATGTGGTTTTAAGTACGTATTTCTGGCATTTAGCACAGGCACAATAAATTTTAGTGTCCTTTTACCTCTTTAGAATGAAACATGGATGTTACCTTCACAAAACAAGGAGCCAGATTTGACTTCTTTAAAGGACACTGAAAGCCATGGCAAGCTTCAGTTTATATTTGATATGGCTCTAATCAACATTCTAGACGCTTCCCAAACAAGCAGCTCTCCATCCTTCTCAATCAGAATGCTCCGGGAGCTGTGGTAAAGGCAAAGGTCTAAATAGGGGCTGAGTAGATAAACACTCAAAGTTGCTTCATAAGCCCTTCCTTAAGAATTGAAAATACCTTGAAGAAGGTCTTAGACATGACTTTTGGGGTATATAAAAGCCACATACAGATACCAATGGTTTTTTAACTCCTCACCACCTACTATCATTCTCTTCCCTGTCATCAACTGACCATTATATGTTCAGGGCACAGTGCTGGATGTTAGATATCTCTCTATTTCACATTGTTATAGAATGCTTAGGTTATCATTTCTTGACAAATAAAACCTAAGATATATAACTTCACAACCTATTTCATTATTTCTCAGTCCATGGAGCATACTACAGACCACCAGTTCTTCGGAGACCTTGTGATGGATTGATCCTGCCTCACTGACACCAGACTCTGCTTGTTAGGATTAATTCTGAATTTGTGGTTCATTCTAAAGAGACGAGGTAGTTGCTAATTTCTTTCTGTTAGGCCATATTTCCATGTTATGCCACAGATCAACAAAGATCAATGTGAGGGCCTAACTGTGTAACCGTGAAGTAGAAGTATTTGATGGAGGATTTCTTAATTTGAAGGTTATGCTCCACTTCCTCTGGGAAATCTTTCCTGGTAGTTCCTGGACCAGATAGATATCCCTGCTGTCATCTCTCCCACAATATTGAACTTCCTTGTGATCTTCCTCTTATAAATGATTTTAACTGTTGGTTTAACTGTCTGTCTTCACCATCAGACTATATTCTCTGGGATGGCATGGAGTTGATCTGTCTTGGTCCCCATTGTACCCTTGGGAACCAGCATTCTGCTCGGTTCATATTCAGTGCTCAAGCATACTTGTAGAATGACTTAAATTAGCAATATAATGCTTCTTCTTGAGGTGATTAGGAGTGTCATTTCCTCCTATGTGGAGAGAACATTGCAACCTAGTAAGTGAGTATTTTACAAGCATACACCCTCACTTATTACTGGATGTGTGCTTCCTATTTATGAATACATACCTAGACCAGCACAGGGCCTGACACTTGGAAGGGAATTAATTAATATTTTTGAAAGACTGGATTAGTTACTAAATTAATTCTTAACATTTTTACTTTTATTTTCTATGGTCCCTATCTACAATTAGAAGTCCCTATGCCACGTAATAGACTTCTATTGTTTTCCTGACTGAAGTTAGAACCCCCACAGTGGTCAAATTCACTTTTTTAGATTTTCCATGACACAGCTCATGAACTTTGAAACTACAAGTTGTGAGACCACTCTGCTGTCAATGTGCTTTAAAGGTAAGGGTTGGCTTGCTCTATTTCTTGTTAAATATTTGTGTAATAACAGCTTCATACTTAACATTCTTCTCTTAAAGTAAATACTGTACTTGATTTAAAATAAACATTTCCAGTTAAATGCTCACATACTAATGGTTCTGTTCTTAACACTCTTCTGTTCAAAATGCAAGCCTTCTAAGACATTTCCTAACTGCTCAAGAGTCACTCCACAGTTTTGCTTTGTTTTTAATTCCCAGCCAGTTCTATCTTTTCACAAGATCCATGTTAAAAGAAATTAGAAATTCATAACAGGTAGTATAGTCCAGAGTCACATGAAGAGAGCACAGAAAGAATTTTCTTTCTGCTTCTGGAGTCCATTTATGTAAGTTTCTATTTGTTGCAACATCAAGAATGGCCAAGTTATCTTGATGTAGCTGAGTTGACCAGAGGCAGCTTGATGAGATTTGTGTCCAGATTGCTTTCCCCGATGAGCCCCAGATCTTTTACAGCCCTTTTTACATACTCCATCTGGTTCTAAAATCCAAAACAGCCTTCTATATTTGAATACAGGAATCTTGTATTGAAATCATTTCCTCTTAAGACCATGTTGCGCTAAACTGTTCAGCCAAAGGATTAAGACCTATCCAGCCCAGTAGCATGAAAAGACAAGAGCCTAGACACAAAAATGGCTGAGGAATCAAGAGAAGGTGACTCAGCTAGGCTCTAAGATAATTCTGAAAAGTTAACAGAATGAATTAAAATTAAAACTGTGGATTTTTATGTTTTCTTTCTTTGGTAGGAATATAAATTTTAACATAACACAACAAAACACTATCACTGGAATGTATACCTTTGATACAATTTTAGAGCATCACCTGAACATTTTTGGGTTAAAAGTAATAATATGCTTCTGTTTAGCAAGAGAAAGAGAGCCCTCAGGTCTGTCTGACTCAAGGTGGCATTAAGTTAAAAAAGATAAAAAGCAAGCTTCAGAAAAATGCCCAAAGTCCCTTGAGAAAACATTCTTTGGTTACATGTAGATATCCATGATGATCTTCTTACCAGTTATGTTAAGTATAATCTAGCAGTGACCTCACAAACCCCTTCTTTTATACTACCAGATCTATGGTTTGCACTATAAAAGACATTATACAGCTGGCCAAAATAACCCAGTGAGTGAAATCTGGAATATTTCTTTATAACCAACTTTATTTATCTATCTATCTATCTATCTATCTATTTATCTATCTATCATTATCATTTAAGCAGGCAAAGCTAAGCACTAGGTTGCTTAGTAACCAACTACTAGAAATTTCAGATTATTATTGGTTTAACATGAAATTATGTCTGTTTAACACTACTTCTATGCTACTGACATTCCCAGAAGCCTCACGAGAATATCTACATATTTATACAAAGGTAACTTATCAGCAGTTATTAAATTTCCCACCCTAATTCTCTTGAAGTGTTCAAAGAAGACTATCCACCAGGCTGTATTTTTCAATCTGTGAGGGACAGCAGCATCCTCAAGGAGACGGTAGAAAACTCATTAGGAGATTCCTGCTACTAGGGCACCATTACTGTCACCTGGTCTCATGATCCAGGCACATTTTTAAAAGTGTCCTTCTGTTTTTACCTTCTATTCCTTTACTTCTATCCCCTTCTCTTAATTGAATTAGTCCCTCTTCCTATTTCTCCTCTTCTGGATTTGGAAACCAAAACATTTTGCCTACCCTCATCACTAATATGGCATATAAAAATGCTTGAGCCCCATAAGTCTTAGTTTGTAAACAGTTTCTTCATTAGCTTTGGTAAAGTGCCTACTGGCTTTTATTAACTGTTGCATCTAATTATGTGGTCGTTTACTGGCTTTTATTGAATGCACTTAGTTAACCTTCTTTTAGCTTTATTAGGTAGTAAATTTGTTAATTTGGCACAACCTTTTGCTTTCTTGGCTTGGCATTCTGGGATAATAATTGCTTCCCTATAATCAATGGATTTACTCATTTACTAATAAATGCTCCTTTACCCTCCTAATTGTAGATCTTCATCTTTATTTAAAAGCCAATTTAGGAAAAAATGGCTTCCTTGCCTCTTTAAATTTGGACACTTTGTAGGAAATAGCATTTCCTTCATCTAATAAGCATTATTGAGTGCTTAGCATGTTTTTAGCATTGTGCTAAATGCTATGGTAACAACAAGGTAGCCTGAGACTCCATCTGTCTTCCAGGAAAGCTTAAGCTCCCATCTTCCATTGCTTTATTTGTACCATGCCCTGTATCTGAAGTGTGCTGTATTCTCCATGGTGCCTACTGGTCAACCAGACAGACACATCGATTCATTCCTCATGGCCTCTAGGTTCAATTTCATATCCTGTTGTTAGTGTTCTGTGCCCTCTGACCCCGGGAAGGCCAAATTAATTTTCTCTCATCAGTTGTGTTCTCAAACTAGTTTATATATACCACTGGTCATCTTGAATAATAGCTATGAATTACGAATATGCCCGTATTTATCTAGATCTTTCACTACATGAAATTTATAAGTGCAGAAAATGTTTTTTATAAATTTAATTACTTCCAGAGCTTAGCCCAGAGCAGATCCATACCCTCAGAGTCAGAATTCCAAAGATCATAAAATCCAAGGAAAAGCTTCCACTACACTTGAGGAAGACAAAGCACATAATCGTTGGGTTTCACAGCAGTCCTTGGTAGCACACAGCCTACCCTGAATAAATCTTAGTTGGATTTTAATTATCAGCCGAAGAAGATTGAACCAGTAGGTGACAGAGACCTGGCCTGCCACTCTCTGGTAATGTGACCTGGGGCAGCATATTTAACTTCCCTGGGTGTTAGTTTCCTAATTAATGTCACAGATGTGGTGGAATTAATGCTTGTTAAGGGTACCTTGCAGTGGGAAGACCCTATAATTCTATCACAAGGGATTGGTAAAGTATATAAACATTTACGTAACATGTAAGAAGTCTTAGTAAATGCCAAAGTTTCCTGGTTTAGACAATATGTATTAGATAAATTTACAAGAGAGTTTGGGACACTTGAGCCAAAAAGTCAATTACAGTTATTGTAAAATGATGTAAATGATCCAAAGTAGAGGACATGAGCATAAACTGCACATGCAGCATGAACAGGGAGAAGTCATTAGCCTTCCTCACACAGACAGGTCCCCAGGTATATTAAAACTAACACATGTGGGCCTGAAATGAGTGGTTACATCAGCTGTTATTCCTAGAACATGCCTAGATAGACACTGCCAGGTGTGTTGACTTCAAAGTAACTGGATATTACATTTCATTAGACTGAGCAGGAGAAAAAGCAGGTTCATGGTAAGGATATGGAATGTGATCATCTTTCCTCCATAAGTTTTTCTGGAAAAGGAAAAATAAACACTACAGGCAGATTACTTATAAAAGTTGTTCTAATATACAATTACAGTTCACAAGAAAAGTAGTGAAAAGTGAGTCATGGCATTCAAGGACATAGCCAGCCTCTTTTAAATGAATTGGGAGCCCAAAGCACCCACCAGGAATTACAGTTACTCAGGAAAATGTACAAATCCACATTCTCCTTTTAGAACATCAGATATGCAGATTTACAGGCCAGCATCTGAGAAAACCTAGACGAATACTCTGGGAAGGCAAACAACTTTACAACAGTGATTTGGAAGGGAACCTAGAAGTGAGGATGAACTTGTGTCTCCATAGTTGAGGCTGGTCTCCATAAAATGGCTGTATGGGAAGTTAAAGTTTGAAAGTGGCTTTCCTTCCATGCACGAACGGTTTGCACCTGCAGACATTAGTGACCATGGTGCCACAGGCAGTTCTGAAGGCTGCCCAAGAGGTCACTGGGAAATTAAGTCAGCAAGCACATAATTGTTCTGTCCATGATCCAATTAGGGGCACAAAGAACCGCAATTCACTTCCTGAAGCTTTTAAAAGAGGCAAAGGCATGGACAGCCATTGTCATAAAAATATAATTACGCATGCAGGGCAACCACAAATAGGGAGAAACAAACTGATTTTTCAATAGGCCACAAACATGGTTTAGCCCTTACTTTGTTCCTAACAAAGTAATCAGCTGAATCAACAGCACAGCTTTGACCACTGACTGGTTGAAGGTCACAGAAGGAATTAAAATACCTCCTTAGTGGGAGACCCCTAAGATGAGAACTAATATCTTATGTGAAGAGTCTTTCTATCACAAGACGTTGACTGAAGTAGGCCACATATCTGAATCCTATGGGTGCTGATTTCCAAGTCCCACCCTAGAACCATCAAATAAGAAACTCTGAAACCAGGATCCAGGAGTCTGCATTTTTTAAGTGTTTCCCAGAGTTTTGAAGAAGCCATCTTAGCACCTGCCCAGCACCGGATCTCTGCTGACCACTAGCGATCATTACATGAAATGTGGAAAGAGCCACAGTAAACCTAAACAATTTTTATTTCTTTTTCCATTTATATGTGTGTCCATACCAGCCTAATCTAACATAAATCTTAATAATGAATTCCTACTACATTACAGAAATAAAACCTTCCCTGTCCAATCATCACAGAATGGTTGGAGCTCTCTTTTAAATGAAATTAAAACTTGAGATGCCATGAACACAAGCAAAATAATAGGATGATTGGAGTAAAATGTCAAATATAGCCTCAGAATAAACATAAAAAATCATGAGGAAAAGACAAACAAGCAAAAACACAACGAACAAAAAGTAAAATGTCACAAAGGACAGCTTGCTGAAAGTTTCATGCTACCATGACTCTTGTAGTTCATCCATGGGTATCATCTTTTGTTGGGATTCAAGAGCAAGAAATAAACTGCCTAATACAACAGTATTCTCTGGAAGCAGAGATCGATTCCATAAATAAATAACAGTCCATGCCTACTGTGTACCATGTTCTGTGCTGGGTACTGAGTACACACCAGTGTTTTTTAATCAGGAGTAATTTTGTTTCTTAGGGGATGTTTAGCAATATCTGGAGGCATTTTTGTTTGTGTAACTGGGAATGATGAGGCAGGTGGGATACTACTGGTATCTAGTGGGTGGGGCTCCTACAATTCACAGGGCACAGGGCAAAGACTTATTTGGCCCAAAATGTCAATAATGCCAAAGTTGAGAAACCATCCTGTAAACTGAAGAACAAGCAGATACGTTCTTTGCCCTTAAGTAGACATATTGTAAAGAAACATACAAACAAATGTATAAAAAATTATCAAAAGTGCTTTGACCCAAAGAACAAGGATTAGTAGAGCAGATGGGTAGCACAAAAAGGAACAGGGACCCACAGATGACAGGTACTCATTTTTTTTTTTTACTTGGTCAAGTGCCACTTTAATAGGCTAGAAATAAAAAAAAATCTGTCTTTGAAGAAAATCAAGAGCCACCTGTGGGCCAGAACAGAAAGCAGAGGCACAGTACTTAGGGCCTAGGGGAAAACAGCAGGCTGAGTGGGAGGTCAGTGTCCAACATCTTCTCCCGGGGAAATTCCTTGGGCCCCTCCATGCTGTTGTCATGACTCTCCATCTCCAGGTAGACATCCAGCAGCACACACAGGTGCTGCAGCTGGTTGGTCAAGAGCCGACGGCTGGGTCGGGGGCCGCACAGCTCCTTGTAGCACATGTTGACCTTGCTCTCCATGGCCTGAATGTTGTCATCGTTGCTATTGGTTTTCTCTCCTTTCCAGTTCAGACACAGCTGGAAGATGGGATGGAGGAGTAGCTGGGGTTCAGCACCACGGCAGCTTGGAGTTTGGCTGTGCCCCTTTCCACGAGTGTCATGTAGTAAAGATTGGTGTCCTCATCCAGTCCCGCCTCCACAATGTCCTTGGTGAAATGCAGCTCCATGTAATACTCATGGGGAATTGTCACCCACTTTACAAGGCGGGAGACAACCTTTGCAAGGAAGAGGTACTGGCAATCACTGGTAACTGGTACAATGCCATGTTTCAGGGATGCAAACTATTTGTGGAGGGCCAGGAGGGACTGCATCCTGGTCTTCAGCAGTTTCATGGTGGTCTCCATGTGGCTGGTGCTCAGCGAGTGGTCAGCAATCACCGTGTTCTGGGGCTGCTCTTTGGGGAAGTGGAGGCCACCTAGCTTCTGTACCCACAAATAGGGGTGACCTAGGTCAAGTACACAGTCTCTCAAAGTCAGGATGCTAACTTTATCAACTTTGATTGGCTGGATTCGGAGTCTTCTTTCCATGATCCCCTGGATACAAACAGCTCAGGACTGAGTCAGGAGACAGCAAGTCACCTGCACTGATGGGGGTGATCAGCTCTGTGGCGGTTGTCACTTTGGCCTTTACCGTCATGATGTTGAGGTTCATGAGGTAGTAGAAAGTCAGGTGAAGCACACTGCCATCTTTGCACTTCAGGTCCAGCATGACAGATAGTGGGTGCCTCTTCAGCATCTCCTTGTGCTTGTCATCCAACTGAACTCCCAGTGTGGGTAGCCGGCATTTCGTGGTCTGCTCCTCTTCAGCATCGGAGTCACTCTCATCTTGGGAGTCTTCAGGAGACTTAAACAGAGCCTTGGCTTCATCCACACTGCCTTCGATTGCTACAGACAACGTCTTATCACAGGCCTACCCATACGCAGTGGCCTGGACAAAGAGGACATAGAGAGGCAGTGGCAGATGTCTAGCTGTCTCATATTGCTTATGGGCCTGGTCGGACGGCATGAATAGGTACTCTTTCACTGGGAAGGAAGCCTGCATGATGCTATTGAGGCAAGGCTGGAGGCTGCTCAGGTATTCCTTCTTCACCTCAATCTCCTGGAGGATCTTCTCCTTGTTGGACAGGCACTCTTGGTACTTCTCTGCCAGCCTTTTTTGCTGCTCCAGTCCCAGTCCAGATGTGCCAGGGTTTGCTGGTGAGGGTCTCCCATGGTGACTTCAGCCTTGCTAATATCTGGAGGAGCCTCCTTATAAAACTCCTCTAAACTGACCAGATCAATTTCTTCATGTTTCAACTTAAACTCCAGACATTTGGTGATCCCTTTCTGCAGGTGCATCACCTCATACAACAGGTTCTGGAGCTTCAGGTGACAGGCATCTATACTTTCTGCATGGCCTCATGGGTCTGGTCTCTTCCTTTCTTCAACCTGATATGGGCTAATCGATTAAGCTTCTTTAGAGTCATGAAATGCACACAGCTCTGGATCCTCCAATCTTCTATCTCAACTGCCACATCCTTGTCTCCTCGGCTCTTCAGGTCCTGGATCTCAGCCATGAGCCTCTGCATCTCCTGGCACGTGTACTTGTACAGCTCATAGTCTCTCCCGGGGTCCCACAGGTCCACCTCAGCCTCCTTGCTGTAGTATTTACCTTCCTGTTCTGTGTCAGAACGGTTACGCTTGCCTTCAGATGGAGTTCCATCACTTCAGATCACTTTGGGCTTCCGTTTCTTGCTTGATTCTGATGACATGGTTGTTTGGTAAGGTCAGGAGGACCACGCGCAGCCCCGAACCTGTCGCCGATACTCAAATTTTTGTTGACTCTATAAAACCCCTTCTATCACCCACTAATTATAACAACCTGTAATATAAAGATATTTTCCGTTCAATTTTTTTAACTCCTTTGCTCTTTGAATCATATTAGCTTATGTGAAAATTGCACACTTGGAATGTTCTTTGAACTTTACATCAACTCCAGCTGTGGCAGCCATTCCTGCAATGCTTTCATAGACTTGCTATCCACGAACCCTCTATAGCACAAATGGAGCTTCAGCTATTTAATCTGGACTTCTCGGTGTCAGGGTCCATGGCTGGGAGGGTGTGAGGGAGATTTTCTCTGATGACAGTAAGATGAAATATGGAATTGTATAGAATCATGAGGAGGAGAAGAAGCTGTCAATTATGTGGTAGGTTTTAGTGCTCAGTTGAGGACCTTTATCATCTGCAGAGGATGCTGTCAGCCTCCTCTCATACTTCTGGGTGGAGCACCAGCATTGTCCTTGAGAGACACTGCTTCCTCACACTGTAGACCAGAACTTTCTGGCCCTAGGGAAAGTCATAACCAATGACACTCAAGCCTGGACATTGGTTGGACTTTGTGAAAAAACAGGCATTTTATTTCCATTCTGATTGTTAACAAGAAAATATAGGAGTCTAGATTTGCTGGCAATTGTCTCACCACAAAGAAAAGAGTGCCTTCCTTAATATAGAGCCAACCCAGAGGGAATCAAAGCAGGGCAATGAATCAATGATATCATTTCAGCCCCAGAATCCAGCATTGCTCAATGCCATCTAACCTGGGTAAATGTGTCAATTTGGTTTAAATCACAATATAACTAAGTAAGATTGAACCTACATGTGGTCCTGAGCTGAACTCCAATCAAACTCAGATAAAAAGGACATGGTCCAGACATTTAGAATTTCACATTTATTAAAGGAAACAATTTTATTTGTGAGCACCTATCATTTTTTAGTCACTACACCTAGATAATGCATATGGATGATTATCTTTATTTTATTAGACTTTATACTTAGTAATTTTCCCAAATCACAGAATAATTAAGTGATCATCCAGATTTTGAACCCAACTCTTTCTTGATTCTGAAGCTCCCACACTTTGCTCCAAATCATGTTTTCTTTCTGTAATTATCGTATTAAAATATTTTATATAATAAGATTGAAATACATTTCTATTAGTGTGCAGAAGAAGGAAAAATATAAGTACAAAAGTGTTTCACAGACCAAATATTGAAGTTTTATAGGGTGTGGAAAGGAGAAAAGATGGAAAGGGGCTTTTAAAGACTAATTTTTACTGGCTCTTTGGGTTAAGCCCTGTTCTAAGTGTTTACTATATTAATTAATTTACCCTCACAGTAACCTTATCAAATGATTGCTATTATCCCCAATTTTAAAGATGACCCAGAATGTGGAGAGGTGAACTAATCTGCCCAAACAACTGAACTAGCAGTTGAACCCAGGTGGTCTAGCTCCAGAGCACACATCTACACGCTATACTGCCTCTCATATGGGTATACACAAGTTACAGGAAGTATATGCACATCAGTGACAAGACATAAATGAGCATCATGATTTAGATATCAATTTGATATTTGCTTATAGCCAAATCAAACTCATTTTTAAATTATTTACAGATGACTTATAGAGATTTATTTTGCAAAATGCTTCGTTTGGAATTACCAACTCCATACACTATAGATTAGACACTTTTTGGATGTGACATGGACAATTATAAAAGTTAATACGTTATAGCCAAAGATTAAACTTTAGCTTAACAGAGAATATATGACAACTCTTAGAACTTATTTTTTGGCTTGCAGCACAGCTTAAGTCAATATATTTATTCAGCAACTATTTTTTGTTTATGCCTACCCTTACCAAACATAGAGCCTAGAAAGCTAGTTACAGTTCTTATCAAACAAAAATATAAGGTTATTTTCTGAAATGATATAATTTATGTCTATGTGTGCACATGTATGTATACCCACAAATTTATACATTCATCTATTCACATAAACACATGCACACATATGAATGTAACTCCCTGTATGCTTTTACATAGAATGGGTTATATCTGAAAAAGAAGAAATAAGTCCTAATAATTTTAGTTGAATCTGCTTTTGTCTTAAAACATGGCATAGAAATGTTAACATTCCGTATCAAAGCCCTATAGCAAAATTTCAAATCAAAATTGTTAGAAATATCACATTTAATCAACACTTTCTATAATATAAACTTCCTAAGAATTTTTTTTAATGCTTGTTTGTTTGTTTATTTATTTATTTATTTGAGAGAGAGACAGCATGAGTGGGGGAGGGGCAGAGAGACAGAGAGACACAGAATCTGCAGCAGGCTCCAGACTCTGAGCTGTCAGCACACAGCCCAATGCAGGGCTTGAACTCAAGAACCGTGAGATCATGACCTGAGCTTAAGTTGGAAGCTTAACTGACTGAGCCACCCAGGCACCCCTATAATTTTTTTATAAATAGACAAATAAATAAAATCATACAATTTAATATAATCACATTAAAACGAATTTATTGAGAGAAAGTATTGTGTGCTATGAAAATGTGGCTGCATTACTTATGTTTTCAGTCAAATGACTCTCACTCTCTGGAGCCTCATTTTTTTTTTTTTTATTTTATTTAAAACAATTTCTAATGTTTATTTATTTTTTTTTTATTTTTGAGAGACAAGAGAGAGAGTGCAAACGGGGGAGGAGCAGAGAGAGAGGGAGACACAGAATCTGAAGCATAGAGCCTCAATTTTTTTTATCTGTAAAATGAGAATAAAAATTTAAGCTTGTTTTAGGGTTATTGAGAACACTGAATTAATCACACTGCTGCTACACAATCAAGGCCCAATAAATCATAACTCATTATTTAACATATATACACTTTTAGCCTATGATCTAAAATGTGTATGATTCATAATCCTTGACATTGTTTCCTGAGATAGATCAGAATGTTAAGAAGCACCTTTATAAAAACAGTGAAATCTAAAATGAATTCTCTGGTGATTTATTTCAGGTTGTCTTTGAAAAAGATTCAAGTTGCTTAGGGAAATCTGGAAACATTTTGAGAACATTTTGCCGGCTTTTTTGTTGTTGTTGCCTTTTTTTTCTTTTTATGTACGCCCTTGTAGTGAGCATCTACACAGGACAGAGGCTACGTTGTTTGTCCTTTGGCTGCCTTAGACCAGACACGTTCTCTAGGAGGTTCTCTTAAGCATAGCACCTTCAATTCTCCAACACAGGGCTGCAAACACTAACTATGGGCCCAAGCCTGATGCCTCAGACCTTTCAACCCTCCCAAAACCCTTTAACTCCTCACTGTGATATAAAGAAAAAAAAATTATAAAATAATGATGTTTGCTGTAATTATGCAAGAAATCTAAGCAATTAAGATAAGAAATTACATCAAAATAGAAGCTGTGTCTACCTTGTAGCAACTCTACAGGTCAGGACTTACATGTAGGAAACGGCTCAAGCACAAAAAGATACAAGCACATCTGGGTTACATATGCATGCTGTGTGGTAGCACTGTTATTAAATTGGAAATAACCTAAGTATCAATTTGATGCTGATGAAGTAAATTCTGTGAGAAATTTAAAATGCAATCCTATGCAGTCATTAAAAATAATGTATATCTGTATGTATTGATTCAAAAGATATCCACAATGTATTCAAGGCAGGGGATCAAATTACAGAAAAACATTTTACGAACCCATTTATATAACAATCCATACATATAAATATAACTATAAATATTTATAGACAGATAGAACAATATCTGGAAAAATACTGTTTTCCAAAGTGTCAGAAGTGATTCTCTTTGAGTATTAGAATTCTAGATAATTCCTGCATCTCTTTACCGCTCTTACATTTTGTTTTGACACTTATCATGTACACTGAGAATTTTTATTGAACAAATATCTGACTACTTTTTTTAAGGGATTTATTTATTTATTTACTTACTTATTTATTTATTTAATTTTTTAAGTAGACTCCCTGCCCAATGTGGAGCTCAACATGGGGCTTGAATTCAGGACCCTGAGATCAAGACCTGAGCTGAGATCAAGAGTCAGCCACTTAACTGACTGAGCCACCCAGGCACCCCAACTGCTTTTTTAAGGTGCAGAACTGTGATATTTATCATGTTAAACTCAAGTCCAACTGTATTGTTTTTGATTCAGGTAGAAAAAAACATCTGTTGAATTGCCATTCTGGCCTATGAACACTTAATATGCTATCTAAATTGGACTTTGCATTAACATACTGAGAAAAGTAGAATCATAACTATAGTTAAAATGAGGAAACTGATACTAAGAAAGGTCAAGTAACTTAGCCTCATTCACACAGTTCATAACTAAATAGGTCAAGAAATCAGGATTCAAAGCCAAGTTCCATTCTCTTTGCAATACACCACATAAGAAGGAAAGATATGAAATTTAATCATGGCTCTCTTGCTTCCAGGTCTAGCTTTTTTTATTTCAATTATCCAATTATTTTAAGAGAGTTTAAGGAGTTTATATGGTTCCATCTAGTGATTATATTTTGCATTATCTTCAATAAGGATAATCATAACCAGCATTTATTTTATTTTACTTTTAATTTTGTTTAATGTTTATTTT
>NC_064808.1:70781464-70849050 GCF_023721935.1 Panthera uncia
TTCTTCTTCTTCTTCTTCTTCTTCTTCTTCTTTCTTCTTCTTCTTCTTCTTCTTCTTCTTCTTCTTCTTCTTCTTTCTTCTTCTTCTTCTTCTTCTTCTTCTTCTTCTTCTTCTTCTTCTTCTTCTTTCTTCTTCTTCTTCTTCTTCTTCTTCTTCTTCTTCTTCTTCTTTCTTCTTCTTTCTTCTTCTTCTTCTTCTTCTTCTTCTTCTTCTTCTTCTTCTTCTTCAGTTTATTTATTTATTTTGAGAGAGACAGAGATAGCACAAAAAGGGAAGGGCACAGAGAGAGGAGAGAGAATCCCAAGCAGTCTCTGTGCTGTCAGTGCAGAGCCTGATGCGGGGCTGGAACTCAAGAAGCTGTGAGATCATGACCTGAGCCAAAATCGAGTTGGACACTCAATGGACTGAGCCACCCAAGCACCCCACACCCAGCATTTATTGAACAAGGTTCTTGTTCTATTATCTAAATTTTACAACCAGTCTGTATGTTAAGTCCAATAAGTGTAACAGTCACATAATGACTGAGAGTGACCCGGAATGCTTAAATAATTTGCCCAAGGTCACAGAAAAGTAAATGGTGGAGCAAAGTATTCTATCCCAGGCAGTCTGACTCCAAAACCTGTACTCCTAGCCACAACCCTGTGCCTAATTTATACAACCAGCTAAGTACTGATTCTTTCATAGTGGCCATCTTTGGAAGCCAGGTATTTATCTCACTAAGCTGCCACTGTTCAATATACATTTGGGCATCTTATTAGCACAGTGACATATATATGTGCTTTTATTTGGACTGACAACTTTGGATGCCTTTTTTTCTTCTTCCCCTTCCTTTTTATACAGCTCATTTGTACACACAGAACTACTACTTCTGACCTAATAGACAAGAGTGAAAGAACCACTGAGTTAATCTGCTATTGCCCTTGGCTTTTAGCAGCTACTCATGAACTGAACAGGGGAGAAGGACTGTCACAAGCATGGTCAGGAAACAACCAGCCTGAAGTCAGTTCATCTGCACACTGCCCGCTCGCCTACTGAGCCAAAATGTGATGATGACCTGGGAAGAATACGAACTGCAGAATGCTGTCAATTGAAGACTACCTTTGTCCAAGCAGAAAATGCCAATTTACATGTGAAAGGATAATCTTCTGTTTACACTTCACAACAAGGCTGTGATTGCTCCTACAAACACTGTGCAGTTAGGGGCCATTAACAGCCATTAATAAGTGATACTAGTGTATTTCCTTTGTATATTGAAATTTCACACGAAGAAGCAACACTCAAGCTCATGCAAATGAATTTGCTTCTGGTCCAGACTTAAACTAATAACTATTTAGATAATGGAGCTCAGGGAAAGTGTAAAGAAGATTTGGTTGCATATATATATTATTAGAAATCTGTGTGGGTTGCCTGGGTGGCTCAGTTAAACGTCCGACTTAGGCTCAGGTCATGATCTCGTGGTTTGTGAGTTTGAGCCCCGCGTTGGGCTCCGTGCTGGCAGCTCAGAGTCTGGAGCCTGCTTAGGAATCTGTGTCTCCCTCTTTCTCTGCCCCTCCCCCACTTGTGCTCTGTCTCTCTCTGCCTATCAAAAATAAATAAATGTAAAAATTTTTAAAAATTAACAAAATTTAGGATTCTGTGTGAGCACAATCTGTATATTGAAGTTATAAAAAGTAACAGAAACAAAATGTTCAATTTCTGAATAAGGAAATCTGCATATACCTCAAACCAACCATCAGGTCATATTTGATGCTTTCAGATAATAGGAATACTGAAATCTTTAATAAAAATGATCTAGGCGTTTTCACAACCACAACAGGGCACATGCCCAGAAAGGACGCTATTCGAGAAAAGCATTCCCAGGTGCTTTTTGCTTTAGTATTAATCAAGGAAGTACTCATAGTGTCTTGGTTTCACTACCTGGCTTAAATCCTGGGCTGACTTCTCTAGGGGAAGTCAAAGAAATATGAACAATTTCTGACACACAGTAGGAGACCATGGGATTCAAACTGCCAGACGCTTACCTAGGGATGCAAAATTTAAATGAATGAAGCAATTATAGAACTGTAGAAAAAGTATGTAATTAACCTTAGTACTCCTTCTCAGTTTGAGTTATTACCCAAATGGTTAGTCAGATTGAGCTAATGTTACTTTTGGACAGAAATGTTGAATGTATCAATCCTGTAGCATGATTAAAAAACTGATTTATTATTTTTTTTTTCTTAAAGGCATCACAAATCATTTTTTAATGATTTTTTAAAAAGAAAGTGTAAAGGAATTTGCCAACCTCACTACCTTCTAATGAACTAACCAGCATGAAGTTTATTAATTCAGAGAAAAAAAAAGTCAAATCAATTATCAGCTGCTTTATATATAAGACATATTAATGTCTGCCATACATATTGATAAATAATAGACCATATTTATATATGGAGACAGAGAAAGAGAGGGGGAAGGAGGAAGAGAGAATTTCTTTCATATAGATAGATAGATATCTCCATCCTTGAATAGAGAGTGATATCTTATTTATCTTTGTAGTCTAGTATATGATATATTTGATTAATTGAATTAAACTGAATTTATCTTGACCATCCTTATTTTTCACCCATTCCATTGAGTTTTGCTTCAGTCCCACAGATGCCTAGCAAGGTACCCTTTGTATTTCCTACCCCATGCAGGACCATAGGGGTTAGGAGAGGACAAAGGATCTGTCCTAAAAAGCACATGATCTAATTGATGTGACTTAGGCAAATAGGGACCAGTCAGAGAAACATGGAAACTGGTGGGCCAAACTGAGGAAAAGCATGAAGACAAGAATATCTGCCATTATGAGACAAAGGTTCTAGTCCTAACTCAGCTACCATGTAGCTGCCAGAGAGCTTGGGGTTACTAGCTAGTTTTCTCTAGACCTCACTTGCCATCTCCAGAGGACAGGTCTGAGCAAGCCACTGAGCCTCTAAATTGGGCAAGTCTTTTTGAGTCATATCTGCTTCATATCTATATTAAGCTAGCAGTAATAGCTATATGGGCAAGATGTTTAACTGCATTCGTGTTTAACACAAATGAATACATGATGATTCAAATTAAAAAAAAAAAAAAAAAAAGAAAAAGAAATTCAGGTAAAGGCTATTGGGCATTTTATAGTTACCAAAAGGAGCTGGATGAGAAAAACGGTAAAGAAAGAAAAAGCCATGACACATAAACTATAGCTCAAACAATGCCACAGAATCTGCTGCTACTACTGATCCCAGGATTCTACCACATGGCTTTCAGTGGATGTGGACAGTGCTGCCTGTTCTGAGGATGCTGCTGTAGGGCCACTGCTGCTCTTGCTGCCCAAAGAACTTCTCCCCTAGCCCGATTCCTGGGAGAAGGAGCCAGAGGGGCCAGGCTTGGGTCACAAGCCACGAATCAGCTATAAATTAAGATGAAGAGGTTATTGAATGGGAAGTATACACTTCCTTCCCCACCTAACCCCAAACTTAAAAATAGGGGGATTCTCGAGGTGCTCAGTCAGTTAAGTGTCCAACTCTTGGTTTCAGCTCAGGTCATGATCTCACGGTTTTGTTTGTTTGAACCCAGAGGCTCTGTGCTGACAGTGTGGAGCCTGCTTGGGATATTCTCTCTCTCTCTCTCTCTCTCTCTCTCTCTCTCTCTCTCTCTCTTTCTCTCTCTCTCTCTTTCTCTCTTTCTCTCTTTCTCTCTCTCTCCCTTCCTCACTCCCTCCCTCCCTCCCCATGCTCCCTCCACACTTGTGCTCTCTCTCTCTCTCTCTCAAAATAAATAAATAAACTTAAAGATTTTTTTAAAGAATTTCACACTTAGGAACAGAGAAGATATCATCCAGATATGGTGAAGTATTTGAGCCAAATTTAAATGGATATTGAGTACAAAAAACATATTTTCCACACACTCCAGTGTGATCCTTCCTTTGCTCCTTCAGAACGCTGTTTCTAATATTCTCATGAGTACATAATACATTTTAATGTGGTTAGTGATAAGGTTGCCCCCCCCAACAAGACTATGCATTGATAAGGGCCTTATTTTTCTTTTGTATTCTTGGCACAGTTTAGGGATGAAATAAATATTTTGTTTTGTGTGGTTTTGTTTGTGGGGGTGATAGAAAATAAAAACACATTTGAAGAATATATGATGGTCAAAGTTTAATACTGCTAATCTGTAAAGAATTCATGCAGTCAAAAAAAAAAAAAGAATTCATGCAATCAATAAGAATATTGCAATCAATAAGAATATTACTAATGCTTTAATAGATACTAGAGCAAAGAACAGACGGACAACTCAGCAAAAAGAAAATGTAGCTAGATAACAAAAAATGTGAAAATTCCAATAATCCCAGAAATAGAAACCTATATGAAATACTATTTTTGCTTACCTAATTTGCAAGGATTTTTCCAAACCATAATATAATATGTAGCATATATAAAACAGAGTTAGTATTGTGTTGTCAAGGATTCAGCAAAATGGGCAGATTCACATATTTATAGAGGGGTATAAATTCATACCATTTAAAACCATTTAAGACATGAATCATGAGTCTTAAAATGTTGGTATCCACAAACTCAGCAATAACTACTCCAATTATCCATGCAAAGGAAACTGCAGGGGGAAAAACACATAAAAATGTTCACTGGGGCACCATTTGTTACAGTAAAACATTAGGGTATAAACACAGATTTCCAACAGGTTAAAAAATGGTCAGGTATACGAGGAAATATTTACTAAAAAGTATTATGCAACCATTGAAAATGATATTTATGAAATATTCATACTGACAGGGGAAAACGTTGCCATATGTACCTTGTACAGACAGGCATTGTAACTGATCACACCCCCTTGTAATTGTTTCCTTACATGTCTGGTCTCTTATGAAATCATAATCTCTTCAAAGTCTAATATCTTGTCTTACTTATCTTTTTGTTACTGGGAACTAGCACCCTGTTATCTAATTTCAGCTCAATATGTAGTTGAAGGATGAAATAAGTGATTGAATAAGTTGGCAAATAAATGTGTGTGCTTTAGAAAGTTGTGTCCCTGAATGGTATATATGTCTGTTATTTTATGTATTTTGTGACAAGAACGGTACAACAGAAGATGATTAATCAATATTATGCAAAACCCTTACTCTAAAATCCCTTTTGAAATTCAACACCTCATCTGGGCAAAAAGCACTTTACTTTGCCTTTTATTTTGTTCAGCGGATATAAAGCTAAACACAATGGGTTCCTGATAAAACACAATACTGACTGGATTTTCAAAAGACCTCTATAATATACATGAGCAGATAATTTCCAAAGTCCTTGAACAATACAAATAAAGTTACACAAGCACACACGCCACGCATGCGCGCACACACACAGGTCCTGTCAGGCTATAAGCATCTGGCTCAGTCCCACGGGGCATAAAAATAATGCCCGCGGAAGGTGCCAGCCAGTGAAGGAACAGCCATGCTCATAACTGGGCATTGACCATCGCATGACTTTCAAATTTAAAGGAATGCTGAATGGAACCCACTAGAATTACATTTAGGTGTGTTGTACTCGCTGTGTAATCTTCAGATCAGACAGAATATAATAGTCCCACCAAACTAGGTCAATTGTCAGACACTGGCATGTGCCCCTAAGACTGCCTAATGATTGGGATGCATGTGCCTGGGCCAGGGAATTTTCATCGAAAAATTAATCTTCCTCAGACTCTCAAAAATAGCTAAAATACTCTAACCCCCTAGGTAGCACTGGGATTTACCTGCATATCATATCAATTATTCATTAAATGTTTTATGCATAAAGAGTGTGTTCCAAGGTTATTTATAGACATAAATAGGAAAATTCCAGAGAAGGAAAAACATAAGGCAATGTCACATATCTACTCACTCTGCTGCAAGGTTCTTATGTCACATACATGGGCCCTGAAAGGTGACTTATAATGTGCATTTTTCACCTGAGTAAACAAACTAACTGGAAGCAGGGGTGGGGGTGACTCAGGGCTGAAAAACTGAGCCCTGCACATTATCAGACAGACATCAAAGTTCAGCTAGTTGCGTTGCTCTTACTTAAATTGTCCTCAGTTACTTAGCCATTCTTGTTGTGGTTTCCTCGCCTCCAAATGGGAATAATAATAATACCTCATAGGTATATTTTTAGAATAAATGAGCCCACAAAGCACTTGGCACAGTTCATGGCTCACAACAACCACGAACTAATACTATGCAGTTGGCTAAAATTTCAAGAGTTCATGTGACTCAGCTGATTAAGTCAATAGCACCTGATGATAATGAAAGCCTTCCCACTCTGAAAAGTGACATCTCCGTGAGAGATCATGCACTTTTGCTTAAGACAAATAACCAATAGGTTAAAGTGAAGAATAGTAAAGTCTAAGAATCTCAGGACTATCCGTAAAATGTTAAACAAGCATAGAAACATCTTGATATAAGTAAAAGACCAATTTCCTTCCAGCAACCTCACTCAGATCTGCTTACATGCTTGGTATGGGAGGAGGAGAAGGGCAGTAGTTCAGGTGCAGAAGATCAAGTGATCCTGCTTTCATGGTTTTCAGCCACTTGGCCATGTTTCCGGCATAGGCTATGCCCAAGAAAAAAGAAGAAATAGAACCTATCTATAGCATGCCTTTAACAGATGAGAATAAGATACTGGGGCACCTGGGGAGGGGGGGGTTCAGTCGGTTAAGCTTCTGACTTTGGCTCAGGTCATGATCTCTCACTAAGTGAGTTCGAGCCCTGCGTCAGGCTCTGGGCTGATGGCTCAGAGCCTGGGCGTGCTTCAGATTTTGTGTCTCCCTCTCTCTCTGCCCCTCCCCTGCTTGCTCTTAATCTTTCTCTAAAAATAAATGAAAATATACTTTAAAACAAAGCATAGCATTTTAAAAGGTGTTGTAGCTGCAAACACTGTTTTTCTTTTTCTTTTTAATGTTTATTTTTAGGAGAGAGAGAGCGCGAGTGCATGAGCAGGAGAGGGGTAGAGACAGAGGAGGACAGAGGATTCAAGGCACACTCTGTGCTGACAGCAGAGTATCCGATGTGGGGCTGAAATGCATGAACCATGAGATTATGACCTGAGCCAAAGTTGGACACTTAATTGACTGAGCCACCCAGGTGCCCCTGCAAACACTACTTTCTTTAAACATTTTGGCACCCCCTTTATTTTTTTCTTTATCCAGGATATTTTTTTTAAGACATATGAAAGGGAGAGGTTGAATACATTAATATTTAATATGGTGGCACTTTGTCTATCTTCCGCCTTACTAAAAATTACTAAGATCAATGGCATAAGAAAGTGAATATTTTATTAACATTATTTGAAACTTATGAATAGGTGGATGGAAGAGACCCTACAGCATAGGGCTTAACAGTTTTTTCACCCTGTACTTTAGTTTCCTCATCTGTAAACAGGAGTAAAGTCACATATATTTACACATCAGAGGCTATTCTGGACCCTATAAATAAATTATGTTATTAACATAACTACCGTATGAGGAAAGTAATGTGTCATCCCATTTTACAAATGAGTCAATGGCGATGCAAAACGGGTAAGTCATGCCTGGTAACTGGTAGAGTAAGAATTCAAATCCAGGATTCTTAAACTTGCATTTGTAGCCACAATACTATTTTGGAGGATTCAAGGAAGAAATCATTAAAAGACAATGGGGTATATATAGATACATAGACATTTCCTGAAGATCAAAAAATTTAAAACATCTTTCAAATTAGACATTTAAAATTCCTACATTCTCTAAGAAAAACTCCCAATAGAAATAAACATTGTATTTTATAACTCTGTGATATTCTCTCGGGTTTTCAAAGAATCTGAGATGGAAATGAGTAGTGACATAAGGATTTGTGACCAGATCAATGTGTAATTATGTTTTGGGTATGAAATTCTCCTGGGGAAAACTGCATTTAAATCCTCTGAAGAGACTCAGCTCAAGTGTATGGAAGACTGGTGATAAGTCACATTAGGAAGAGAAAAGAATCAACAATGAGATGCAGCATGCTATAGAAGCATCTTTCTGAAGAATGCCTTGAGCTTCGGCAACAGGACAGGAAGCCTCCGATCAAGAAGAGAACCAGATCATTTTTCTCCTTTGCTGGTTATTGAACCAGCTGAACATAAGTTTGTAAGTAGCATTAATCTCTCTGAAGAATGTTTATGTATTTTTTTGTTCAAGATAAGAGAAGATGGTACATGGAAAATGATCTTTTCAACTACATCTATTTAATCTCTATCTTCCACTTGAGAGGACAGCTGTTTAAAAGTATAAATAAGGATAGGTTTCATTTTCAATTAGAAGTGCAAAACAACACAGGCATTGAGAGAAGGTGGATGGTGATGATGATGATGATGACGATGATGAAGAAGAAGAGGTGGCAGCTGATTCAGGAGCCCCCACCACACAGCAGCACCCCTTAAAGCATGCCATTCGCTGTAATCATCTACACTGTAAATGGTGCCCTTTAGAATTCATCTTGCAACATCACGGCCCTTGTTCAGTTACTGTTCTAATCACTTTTCACATGTTACCTTATTGAATCCTCAAATAACTATAAACAAGTGACTACCATTCACAAATTTTAAAAATGCTTAGTCCTGGGGCACCTGGGTGGCTCAGTCGGTTAGGCATCCGGCTTCAGCTCAGGTCATGATCTCGCGGTCCATGAGTTCAAGCCCTGCCTCTGAGCTGACAGCTCAGAGCCTGGAGCCTGTTTCAGATTCCATGTCTCCCTCTCTCTCTGACCCTCCCCCATTCATGCTCTGTCTCTCCCTGTCTTAAAAATAAATAAACATTAAAATTTTTTTTTTTTAAAAAATGCTTAGTCCTACTTACAGTTAGCAATGGCACTGTAAATCAAAGCAAGGTTTTCTGGTTCTAGAAACTACTTACATCCACCCCACTCACTCTGCTACTTTTCTAAGGAGAAAATGAGGAAAGCATGATCAAAATATTAGTAATTTAATGCAGTCCAAGATGGATTAAGTGTCCTCAGTCTATTCTTCCAACTGATTACAATTAAAAACTCCAGACAGAATTTAAAAATTAACTATTTGATGCATGGAATTGTTGAGTCACTATATTCTAGACCTAAAACAAATACAACACTGTATGTTCACTAACTGGAATTAAAATAAAAAGTGTGAGCTGAAGACTGGGCAGAGAAGCTTTGTTTCTTTTTTTATCTGCCTCTCTCAATGCCCTGCCCATGGGCAGTCCTAGTCATCAAACTTCATTCCTGAACCACTAGTATGGGCATCTCAAACCCCAAAAGAAAGAAAAAGAAAATGTTTGTCCAGAGGAACTCAGAAAATGGGCCCCGTGTCTAAAGAGTATGAATGAAGGGTGCCTGGGTGGCTCAGTCGGTTAAGTGGCCACTTCAGCTCAGGTCATGATCTTACGGTTTGTGGGTTCGAGCCCCACCTTGGGCTCTGTGCTGACAGCTCAAAGCCTGCAGCCTGCTTTCAATTCTTTTCCTCCCTCTCTCTGCCCCTTTCCCACTCATGCTCTGTCTCTCTCTCTCAAAAATAAAAACATTAAAAAAAAATAAAAGAAAGAGTATGAATTAAATCTATTACTTTTATCCCTTTCTTCTCTTGCCACTTCTCCCACAGGACTACCACAGTCACGAAGATCTGTATGACAGAGTAGGAGGATAACACTAGAGGAAAACCCCACTTTTCTGACCAGCAAAACTGGGAAAAGAGATGCCATGCATGGTGGTAGGTGGGAGGTAGATTTTGCAAAGGAGAAAGTTGGAAAGCAGATCGTTTTATTCTGTGCATGAACTCACATAAGTCCCAGGCTCTCATCCCAGAACAGGGTGTGCATGGAATCGACACAAAGAAAGCAAAGATAGTAAGAATTAAACATCTATGTAAAACAACACCCAATTTCCAGACTTAGACCTGAGGAGTGCACACAGAGGCAGCACACCTGAAACATCATAAAAAAAGGATTTTAGGGGCACCTAGGTAGCTCAGTTGATTAAGCAACCGACTTTGGCTCAGGTCATGATCTTAGGGTTCCTGAGTTCAAGTTCCGCATGGGGCTCCGTGCTGACAGCTCAGAGCCTGGAGCCTGCTTCAGATTCTTTATCTCCCTCTTTCTCTGCAACCCTCCCCCACTAAAAAATAAGTAAATAAACATTTAAAAAAAGGATTTGAAAACTAATGTTGAATTAGATAGAACTTGCTCTTTTCATCTAACTTTAGAGAGAAGAACAAACAGAAGACATTTTTTCAGAGGATATTAATAGGGCTCAGAACTTAACAGGCAATATTACAAATGTCTAGGATACAATCCAGAATGAATTGGTATACAAAGAATGAGGAATGGGTGACAAATTAAACAAATTAATGAACCAATGCCAACCTTTAGATGATGTAGATAAAACTTTAAAACAGCTATTGTAAGCATAATCTATGTGATAAAAATAAACTCTCTAGAAATGAAGACAGAAGTTCTCACTAGAGAAATAAAAACTGTTAAAAGGAAACAAATAGAAAATTTAGAACTGAAAAATAAAATATCTGAAGCTTTAAAATTATACTGAATGAGAACAATAGAATAATGAAGAGGTCAGAAAAAAGAATCAATATGCTTAAAGATAGAGCCATGGAAATAATCTGATCTAAAAATTAATAGGAAAAAATATTTATTTATTTTTATTTTTATTTTTTAAAATTTTTAACGTTTATTTATTTTTGAGACAGAGAGAGACAGAGCATGAATGGGGGAGGGTCACAGAGAGAGGGAGACACAGAATCTGAAACAGGCTCCAGGCTCTGAGCGGTCAGCACAGAGCCCGACGCCGGGCTTGAACTCACGGACCGCGAGATCATGACCTGAGCCGAAGTCGGACGCTTAACCAACGGAGCCACCCAGGCACCCCAAGGAAAAAATATTTATATACTGAGAACACAGCCTCAGGATCCTGTGAGAAATATCAAAAAGTCTAATATTCATTTCACTGCAGCCCCTCCAAAAAAGAAGGGATTGATGCAAATAAAATGTATGTGTATTTGCATTAATAATGGCTGAAATTTCCCAAATTTGGTGAAAGATATAAATGTATAGGCTTATAAAGGCCAGTAAACGCCAACAAGATAGACTCAAAGAAAACATGATAAAACACATAATTAAGCTGTTGAAAATAACAGATTTTTTCTTTATACATACGCATATATAGAAATAATATATTACATTATAGGAGCAATGATTCAAATGTCTGTGGATGTCTCATCAGAAACCAAGGAGGCAGAAAGACAGTAGAACAATACCTTTACATTGCAAAAAAGAAAAGATTTGTCAACCTAAAATTTTGTTCAATAAAAATATTTTTATGGAATAAAGACAAAAAAATCCAACTGAAGGAAAATTAAGAGAATGTGCTGCTATAAAACTTATTCCAAATGAAATGCTAAAAAGAGTTCTTAGGCAAAAAGTAAATGACACCAGAGGGAAACTTGAAATTTCAAGAATGAAGAACAAAAAGAAATGGTAAAGATGCGGGCAAGTGTGGTGATTTGATTCTTTTTTGATTCCTTTAAAATATGAATGACTATTGAAAGTATTATTTTGCTATATTTTGTCTGGTAGGTAGTTCAAAGAACACATGTGTAACTTGTGACAATTAGAACGTAAAACAAGGAGATTAAAGAAGTATATTATAAGGCTTCTATATTTTCTTTGAGGCACTAAAATATTAAATCTAAGTAGATGGGGGAAAGTAAAATATGTATATTTTAGTCCTTAGGATAACTTCTAAAAAATAATACCAGGAGATATAGTCAAAAATTCAATCAAGAAATTGGAAAGAAATATTAAAATAACTCCAAAGAAGGTAGGAAAAAGGAAGACCGAGAAATAAAACCATAAGAACAAACAGAAAGAAATGAAATAATTGACAAAAATCCAATCATATTGGGTCATTTATTGCTTTAAATATGCTGATACAAATAGCAAAGCAATGGAAAGAGATGCCATGCAAATACTAAACCAAAGTAAGCTGTAGTAGCCAGATTAATATCAGGCAAACTAGATTTCTTAACAAGGAAAATTGCCAAAGACATTGCTTAATGATTTTTAAAAGGTCTGTTTATTTAGGAAGAAATAAAATTCGAATTTTAGAATTGAAAGGAGAAATAGACAAATTTGTTTGTTCTGTGGAAGACACCATTGTAAGAATGGAAAGACAAGGCACAGACTGGGAGAAAATATTTGCAAATCGCATATCTGACAAAGTCTTAGCATCCAAAATATATAAAGAATTCTGTAAACTCAACAATAAAAAAACAAACAACCCAATGTAAAAAGCAGTCAAAGATTTGAACAGAAATTTCACCAACGATGATATATAGATGGTTTGAGAAGCTGTATAATGTCCCCCTCAAAGATGTCTACATCCTCATCCCTGCAACCCATGAATATATTACCTTATTTATGGTAAAAGGCACTTGGAAAATGTGATTACATGAAACATCTTGAAATGAAGAGATTATTTTGGATCATGATGGTCTGATAAGAGGAAGGATCAGAGGAGATCGAAGATATAAATCTGAAAGGCCATCAAGGAGAGATTTAAACTGCTGGCTTTGAAGGTAGAGGAAGGGGTTATGAGCCAAGGAATGCAAGTGGGCTATAGAAGCTGGAAAAGGCAAGGACATGGATATTCCTATAAATTTCCAGAAGGAATACAGATCTGCCAACACCTAGATTTTAGTCCAGTGAAACTGATTTCAAACTTCTAACCTCTAGAACGCTGAGATAATAAATCTGTGTTGTTTTACAAGCCACTTAAATCATGGTAATTTGTTATAAGAACTGTATATAGCATATATACTATATAATACAAATGGCATGTACTTACATGAAAAAATCATCAATATCATTTCCATCTGGGATATGTAAATTAAAATCACAATGAAATACCATTACATAGGTACTAGAATGAAAAAAATAAAACAACTGACAATACCAAGTGCTGATGAAGAAACTGAGCAACTAGAACAATCATATATTGCTGATAGGACTGCAATATGGTACAGCCACTTAGGAAGACAGTTTTGCAGTTTCTCCTAAAATAAAACTTATACCCACCATATGACCCAGCATTTCCATGCTGAGGTATTTACCCAAGAGAATTGACAACTTATGTTCACACAAAAACTGAAAGCAAATGTTTATGGTATCTTTATTCATCATTTTTAGAGCATCTTATAATTGCCAGAAACTGGAAGCAACCAAAATGTTTCTTAACTGGTAACTAGATAAAAAAAAAAAAAAAAGTCATAATAGATCCAGAAGTAGAACACTTCTCAGCAATAAAGACTGGATTAATTATTGGTACATGCAATGGCATGGAAAAATCTCACATGCATTATGCTACAAGGAAAGAAGCCAGACTCAAAAGGCAATTCCATATACGTACAACATTCTGGAAAAAGCAAAACTAAAAGTTCAGAGACCAGATCAGTGGTTGCTAGGGGGTTGAGGCTAGGGAGTGTCTTGACTACAAAGGAACAGAAGGAGGGAAGGTTGGAGAATGATGACACTGGTCTTCATCCTGATCATGCTGATAGTTATAGGACTGTATTCGCTTTTCAAAATTCATATTATTATACACCAAGAAGTAAATTTTACTGTATTCATAGAAGTAAATTTTTATGTATTCATAAACTTTTTTGATGGGAGGAACCAGCTTGGTACTTTCTTTTTGTTTTTGTGAGAGCAAGAGAGAGAGGGAGAGAGAGAGAGAGAATCCCACAAGGGGCAGAGAGAAAGAGGGAGAGAGAGAAGTGGGGTTCACCCAAAGCAGGGCTCAAGCTCACCTGAAGCGGGGCTTGAACTCACAAACCGTGAAATCATGACCTGAGCAGAAGTCAGGTTCTTCTTAACCTACTGAGCCACCCAGGTGCCCCCAACTTGATATTTTCAACCTAGTGTGTTCTGATTGCCTCCCTGCTCTTCACTGTGATTTTAAACAAGTCTCTTTATTTCTCTGGTCAAAAACATGTTCTCTAGACTGTGGGTTTGCAATTTACATCATCATATCAGAAGTATCATTAAAAAAAATGTATCAATTAGGTAAGCATATTTTTTTAAATATTAGGGTTTAAGGTATACTCACTTTAATGGATAACCCTACTTGTTTGTCTAACTTAGATATAAGCAGTACCAGCCTCTTTGCTTTAAATCACTGTTGAAGCAAATCTCATTATAGCTCCTACTGTACTAAGAGTCCATACGCCTAAAAGCAAAGAGCTACTTGAATTTTATTAAAGAGAGCTCATAAGGAAGAGATGGAGACATTTGGCATATAGTGTCTTAAATATTCATTTCATTTGTGCCCTCTCCCAAATTACCCTAAACTCAAACTTGAATCATTTCTTCTTTATCTATCCCTATTATCACCCCCCACCACACACACACACACACACACACACACACACACACACACATACAACAAACAGCCCTAAACCAGCCTTCTGAGCTGTAGAGTCCTCCTCCAGAGTGTCTTAATCAGTCATGGTGTTCTCAGCCAATGAAGTCTGAGACTTCCCTATTATAGCACTTGTGTGTAAGTGTGTGTGAGAAAGTCCAAAAGACAAATAGGCAAACCCAGCAATCAGATTGGAGTATTCTGAGTAATGGGAACAGGAGGAATTAAAGGCAACAACTAAAAATTATTTTAGGAACAGTATTGAATAGACAAAATTTTACACATAAAACCACTATAGAATGTAATCCAGAGAGCCTACAAAAGTGTTACATTTTACAGTAAAAGTGACGAGAGATTCCAAAGAATTGGGGCATTTGATTTTCTTTTCCTTTTTTTTTTTTTTTTTTTATCACTATCTTAATCAATCTATTGACTGATTAACTGTCTACTGGGTGCCCAGCATGGTCTTGTATTATGAATAATCACTACCACTCCCCACCCCAACCTACACACACACACACACACACACACACACACACACACACACACCAGTATATCAGTGCACTCATCAGTCACATAATAATACAAAAGAAATTACTAAATCACTACTAGTTTGTGACAGAACAATAGAACTTTCCATCGCTAGTTGGCCAAGAACCAATTTCCCTTTGGAGAAAAATGAAATCATTTACTTCCAGATGGAACAGAGATATGTGCCTAAAAGTTGGTTCTCTCCCTTTATATTGTCCACTGTCTTGAAAATAACAACATATATAACTTATACTACAGATTAAAAGGTACAACAATTTTCATTCACTCCAAATAATGAATATCTGAGTATGATGCTTTCAGACTGAGATTGAGGAAATATTTTTTATAATGAAAAAGATGGGGAAAAACCTAATAGTTAGCACATTAGCCTGAAATAATATCCATCTCTAGTTTGCATTGAAATTAATGTGATACAAGAATTTAAGCCATTTATTCAGAAGTTTTGCATTGAGCATCAATTATGTACAATGTACCATGTAGCAGGTAAGTTAATGGAGGATATAATTTGGCACCTAACATTATTAGAATAAGATAGAGATCAGCAAACTACTGCCTGCTTTTATAAAGTTTATTGGAATACAGCCACACTCATTTGTTTATGTATTGTCTATGACTGCTTTTGTTTCCCAATGGCAGAACTGAGTCATTGTGACAGAGACCATATGCTCACAAAGCCAAAAATATATTCTATCTAGCTCTTCAAAGAGAATGTTGCTGAGTTCTGAAATAAAAAAAAAATTCCAGTGTATGTTTTCTGGGTGCTTGTTTAAAATATAGTTTAGAAGTGGAGCAGAAAGGACTCAATGAAGGATGGGATGAAGAAAAATGAAGAAAAAAGTAAAATTGAAAATGGTTTCTTTCTTTTCTTTTTTTTTTTAACCTCACCATTGGATGAAACATGGTACCATTTACTTAGGGAAATTTTTTGGGAAAGATAAAATTGGGGGGAAGGGCCAGAGTGGGCCTATTATCTGTTCAACAGCAGTACTCCATTTATGGGCCCCTGAAATGTTTCTGTGTTTATTTTACTTTTTTTTTCTTTTGAGAGAGAGAGAGAGAGAGAGAGAGAGGGAGCAGGCAAGGGCTAGAGAGCGAGGGAGACACAGAATCTGAAGCAGGCTCCAGGCTCTGAGCTGTCAGATGCTTAACCGACTGAGCCACCCCGGCACCCCTGTATATTTTGATGTGTCTCCAATCCAAATAGGTAGATACACTATGGCCACATAAGCGGTGTAGTCGCCAAGAGTCCTCATTCTGGAACTAGACTTACTGGGGTTTGGAACCTGCCTTTAGCAATACAAATTACCAGATACAGGGCAAGTCTCTAGGCTTCCTTTTGCCTCAGTTTCCTCAACAATAAAAAGTAAAATAGCAATCATATCTGACTTAAAGTGTTGCTGTGAGCTTACAATGAATTAATATTTTTAAAATAGTAAGAGAAGCAAAGCATTTAATATAAGTGTTTCATAGGAAAGTAAAATTGAGCATGACAACCTTAAAAAGAAAACAGCTGGTTATTTTACAAGCAACATGACTTTATTTGGGAATAACAGAGGAATTCCAATTCCAGACAAGCAAACAGCAGGCAAGTCCAAAGAGATAAAGGGAAGGTCAGCTTTTCTTGGGTGTCAGGAGGAAATTGGAAGAGTTGTTTGGAAGGAGAGTTTAGAGGAGAGAAACAAGAGTTAGAGTTTGTGACGGCTTCTCATTGGCTGCAGATGGTAGTTAGCGCTTTGTTTCTGGGGCCAGGAGCAATCTTCCTACTTTGTCTTAAAAGCAGGAGATGAAGTTCCTATGTGGAAAGTGTCCTCCCTTAACAAGAGAAGTTATCTTTCTGCTGGTTTTGCAGGCACTAATGCATGGCTCCTGTGTGAGAGCTCCCCCATCAGGGCTTCCAGAGTCCAATTTAATTAAAAAAATTTTTTTTAAGTTTGTATTTAAATTTCAGTTAGTTAGCATACGGTGTAATATTAGTTCCTGGTGTACAATTTAGTGATTTAACACTTCCATACGATACCTATTTCACCCATCCCCCCCCCTCACCTCCCCACTGATAACCATCAGTTTGTTCTCTCTCTTTCTCTTTTTTCCCTCCTATTTTATGAAGATTCCTTTACTCATTTTCACATGCATTATGTAGGTTTCCTTTAATGCTAAAGAAATGTTTTCATCCATAAAAGTAAAACTTACTCTGCATGGAGGAGCAGGGTGGAAAAACTGGGTTAGCTTTAGATGTCCTGGCTAAATATAGATTGGAGATCAGTCCCTGGTATGCTGAAAAGGTCTCTGGGCTGCTGCCACAGGAGTGGCCACTGATAGGCACAGCCATGAACCTGTGGTCTTCCACTGATAGTTAAGATGAGCAAGATTTCCGTGTTTATTATGAAATGGTTATCTATTAACAAATTATTTTTATAGCTGTCATTTAATTTGTTTCTGTTAAAAACCAGTCCCTCAGTGTCCATTCCTCGTAATTTTCTCAACTACCTTCCAAGGTAACCATTGTTCTGATTTTTATGATAATCAACCCATTGTTTTTCTTTGTAGTTTCACTTCCAAATCATGTATATCTAAAGAGAGTAGTTTAGTTTTGTGTTTTTCCCCCAAACTATATAAATGGAATTATGTCCCATGTATTCTTTCAAGTCTTGCTTTCTTGATCACCTTTATGTTTGTTAGAATCACCCAGGCTGTAAGAGTAATTCTGTTCATTCATTTGCATCACTCCATGATACTCCATTATTTAATTATGTAACAATGTGTTTATTCTAAAATTAATAGTACCTTTGGGGCACCTGGGTGGCTCGGTTGGTTAAGCATCCAACTCTTGGTTTCAGCTCAGGTCATGATCTCACGGTTCATGGGTTCAAGCCCCACATCGGGCTGTGTGCTGATGGCACAGAGCCTGCTTGGGATTCTGTCTCCCTCTCTCTCTTCCCCTCTCCTGCTTGCTCTCTCTCTCTCTCAAAAATGAATACATAAACATTAAAAAAAAGTTTTTAAAATTAATAGTACTTTTAAGTTTTTCCACTAAATAGTGCTTCTGTAACAGCATTGCTCATGTTTCTCCGTGAATATATACACACACTTCTGTGGATATAGTCATTCTCAGAAATGGAATTACATTGTTGTAGGATGTATCTATCTTTAATGTATTAGATAATGCTACACTGTTTTTCCAAAGTGAATGTACCACCAGCAGTATCTGATGGTTCATTTTGCCCCATATACTAATCAATACTAATCAGCATCTTTCACCTTTATAATTATAGACATTTTGATGGTTGTACAGTAATATTTACTTGTGGTATAATATGAATGCCCCCAGGCTTTCTAGAAACCATGGTAAATACAGAAAGGAATTGAATAAGGGAGAGATGTATTTTTTTGGAACTAAATCCATGAAGCAATGCATATGGAAGAAAGCTAACAGATAGAGACAGGCTGATACTGGGAGAGTGAATATTTGATGGGGCAAGGACTTGAGGAGATGTGAGGAAAAGTGTGAATGAGAGAAAGCAAAAGTGTTAGCTTGGAGTAAGAACACATCTGGCACTAACACAGGAGTGATGGAGAGTAGAGACAGGTGCAAAGGCAGGGCTGAGAGTGAGGAGATACTGAGACAATGTGCAATTGTGAGACTTTCTGATTTTAGTTTCCTGTTCAACTGCTAAGAAGGAAGAAGTTGTCTGCTCTGAGTTCATGTGGAGATAGATGATAGATGTGGTGAGAAATACCACTGTGGGGAAGGAGCCTGGGTGGCTCAATCAAGAGCATCCAACTCTTGATTTTGGCTCAGATCATGATCTCATGGTCCGTGAGATCAAGTCCCACCTCAGGCTCTGTGCTGACAGCATGGAGCCCATTTGGGATTCTCTCTCCCTCTCTCTCTCTCTCTCTCTGCCCCTCCCTTCTCTCTCTCTCTCTCTCTGAAAATAAATTAATTAAAAAAAAAAAAAAAGAAACACTACTGTGGGGAAATGGGGAGAGAAAGCAAAGTGCCTTTTTATTTATTTTTTAACATTTATTTATCATTGAGAGACAGGAGAGAGACAGAGAATGAGCATGGGAGGGGCAGAGAGAGGGGAAGACACAGAATCTGAAGCAGGTTCCAGGCTCTGAGCTGTCAGCACAAAGCCTGACATGGGGCTCAAACTCACAAACTGTGAGATCATGACCTAAGCCTGATCCTAAGTTGGACCAACTTAAGCTACCTAGGCACCTCATGAAAGTACGTTTTTATATGCAACACATAGGTCAACACCTAAATACTTGGGATACATCTAGATCAGGACTTCTCAAATGGATCTTAAGTTGCTAAGATGTCTGTTTCTACCACTGTGCTGTAAACTCCCTTAAGGTGGGGACCATATCATGGTTCCTTTGTAGACCCAGGGTCTATTATAATTTCTGCTATCTAGTAGGTACCTAATACATTTTTGTTACAAAAATCTGATGAAAAAGAGAAAATTCTATATTAAGCTGCTCTGTAATTACCCTTTAGAAATGTCAGGGCATTTCTCAAAAAGGGATAGGGAAATACCAACAAGAATTTGTTTGCTTGAGGTACAAAAGAACTTCCTAGGATTGCAGAACCATCTAGGCACCCAGAAGTGGGAGCTGAACTAAAACAAAACAGAATATTGTTCTGCAAGTTGCCATCAGAGGTTGAGCAAAGGACTGCTCCACAGTTAAATGAGAGAAGAGGGCATGATAGACAATTGAGAGTGTGAGTCCATAAGCATTTAGAAATGCTGTAGGTGCCTGTGTAGCTCACTCAGTTGAGCATCTGACTCTTGAGTTCTGCCCAGGTCATGATCTCACCATCATGGGATTAAGCCCTGAGTTGGGCCCCACACTCAGCATGGAGCCTGCTTGAGAGTCTCTCCTTCTGCCTCCTGCTTGCACTCTCCCTCCCTCCCTCCCTCCCTCCCTCCCTCCCTCCCTCTCTCTCTCTCTCTCAGAAGGAAAAAATAAAAGAAACCCTGCCCACATATACCCAGAATTTTTTTGTGAAAGTAGCAGCTGTAGTTTCTGATTAAAAAGATTAATAAGGAAGGACTGAGAAATATTGCTTCTCTCTCATTTTTTTTTGTTTTTTTGCTTCTCTTTTTAAGAAAATATTATCCATCAAGATGGTGACATTGGTTGTTCCTGACTTCATTTCTCTCATAAGAAGACTAACAAGCAAATATCTGTAGGTAAAACATGAGTGTGAAAACCCCAGGGACCAGGGATAAGCCTGAAGCAGCCCTGGACCACGGAGCCTGAGAAGCATTGCACTGGAAGGGGAAGAAGAGTGGCTACTTGTGGATGCCATCGACCCTCCCCCAGGCTGGCACAGGGTCAGAGCAAGAGGGCCCCTGGGCTATGGTCTCTTTGTGGGAAGAAAGAGCCTGAGGTGCTCATCCGGCACCCCCAGGCTTGCAGGACACTTCCTCAGAGGCCCACTTGGGTCTGGCCTCATAGGGATCGCTGGGGGAATCTGTGGGACTTGACTCCTGGGGATTGGGTAGGTGGGGAGGGAGGTCGAGGCTTACAGCAGTCAGCAGTCAGAGTTCAGCCAGCAGCACTGTCCATCTGCACAGCCGAGGATGGCCCTGTCAGGCTAGCAGCTCAGTGAGCAACTCTGCCTGATGTGGGTTGCAAGTGAAGACGTTATACTGCTCATGGGGCCTCTTCCACCACTCCACTTAGGAAAAGAAGAACATTAACAGCCCTGCCCAACTGCTGAGTGTAGTAGCCTCTAGTCTCGTCTGACCAGAGAAACTGCAGAGCTGCGGAGCCCATCTGATAGCCAGGCAAGGGCACAGAGCCAAGCCAGCGGAGGAGCACAGCCTCTGGCCTAGTGTAACCAGAGAGTCTGAACAACGCTGGGCATGTTCAGAGTCCAGCCCAAGATACCCCTGGGTGGCAGAGCCCAGCCTAAACCCCACCTCAGCTAGAGTCCAGCCTACACCCTTAGCCAGCAAGGAAGTCTAGCCTACATCTCTTCCCCATTGCTCAACAGGGCCTCTGGCCTTGCCCAGGCAGGGAGCCTAGCCAGTGATCCGGTCCAGTTACAGAACATAACCTGCAACCACCAGGGAGTCCTGATAGAGACTCTGCCCCACCGCATAGCCCAAGCTCCAGGCCCACACAACTACAGGATATAACTGGGGGCATCTCCTGACCAGAGAAACCAGCCGACATGATCACCAAGCCCAGTTGGCAGTCCTGCTCAACCTCAGGCACAGCTTATGGCCCTGACCAATCTCAGAGCACAGCCTGAGGCCCTGTTCACCCACAAAACCCTGCCTCTACCCCCGCCTGAACATGAATCCAGCCAACAGTGCTATCCAGTCCAGGAGTACAGCCTGAGACCCTACCCAACCAGGAGCAATTTTTTTTTCTTCATTTCATCCAAGTACCCATTATCTGTCATTGTGATACGGGGAACAAAGGCAAGAAGGAAATGGCAGATAAAATTAAATTTCCTTATAACCTGCAGCCCACTAACAAATACTTGAGGCAGTCAGAGTAAAACCTTCTCCAGGAACTCCCTACTGTCTTAATGCTCTGCTAGAGGGAACAACCACCTTAGTTTGACAATAGCTAGGCCTCCAATATCCAGTGAGTCTTCTTTAGCATATGAAAATCTCTTTGGAAACTTCCTCTGGAATTTACTTCCCCCAACTCCCAAGTATATAATCAGTCTCTCCCCAAGGTCCTGTGGCAGCTCCTCCTGCACCTGGGTCCTATCCCTGTGTTTTTTGCACCAAAGATATCTTCAAGAATTCTTTCCTGGCCATCAGCTCTGAGGACCCCCACCACCACCACTCAAAAACCTCATCAACTGGAATTAATTTTCCCCATATGAAAAACCAACCTATGGTATTTTGATCATTGTAGCATATTGGATATGAAAATATTCCCTCTTTTTAATTACTACTAATAGCAAGAAGAATTTTATTTGAAAAGTAGCTGTAACCTCACTGTAATAATATTCCCACAGTCTAGTTTCTAGCTGTGTTTTAACACTGACATGTTAATGATGTTCTTTACAATTCCACTTACATATTCATACATTCTAAGTCAACTCTATGCAAGGTACTGTGTAAGACTCCATGGAAGATACAGAAATGAAGCAGAACCAGTTTTCCTTCAAAAATACTAATAAGAAGGGGCAGCTGGGTGGCTCAGTGAGCTAAGCAATGGCCTCTGGATTTCAGCTCAGGTCATGACCTCACAGTTGGTGAGTTTGAGCCCTGCATTGGGCTCTGGCCTGATAGTGTACAGCCTACTTGGGATTAACTCTCTCTACTTCTCTCTCTGACCCTCCCCTGCTAGCTCTGTCTCTCAAAATAAATAAATAAACTTAATACTAATAAGAAAGAGAGGGCAGGTATATAAATATCTGGAACACAAGCTAGAATGTGTTGGGACATTTTTGTCCTGAGACCCCCTGGTATAGGAGCCAACAAATTCTATGTGTTTCTATGACCCCCTTATGTATACCTCACTTATCAAAGTATACCAGAAACCACTTTATTTTACCTCTTGCAAGATTTTCTGCATTAAGAATAGGAACTTGTACCATGTGCTGTAAGTATGTATCTTCCAAAAAATAGGTTTTCATGATAGGGGCGCCTGGGTGGCTCAGTTGGCTGAGCCAACTTTGGCTCAGGTCATGATTTCACAGTTTGTGAGATCAAGCCCTGTGCCAGGCTCTGTGCTGACAGCTCAGAGCCTGGAGCCTGCTTTGGATTCTGTGTCTCCCTCTCTCTCTGTTCCTCCCCTGCTCACCCTCTGCCTCTGTCTCTCTCAAAAATAAACGTTAAAAAAATTTTTTTAAATAGGTTTTCATGATAGACTAAATGCATTTCCTTTCTATGCCTCTTTACCCACCTTGTTTCAAGACCTCATAGCATTAATTTACAGATATTTATGCACTGGCCCCAAATATTTTATTTATATGTAAGCATGGAGTAGTATACTTTCACAAGTGTATCTTCCAGTTATTTTTTTAAAAGTAATAAAGAACCTAATTTTTCAATAAATCTGAATTGACAATACAGTCTAATGATTTAACGACTGTGTTCTGCCTGCCCACGAGATATTGGAATTGCAGTTAACTGGAAAGCATCAATGCATAAACAATAACTAAGATATACAAGTAATTCCATTTGGAAGTGCTATGTTATTCTGTTATACAAATGTCACAAGCAAATGTAACAGCAGGTATGCAAACAGTATTAGCTCATTTTTTTTTTAATATGCCATTCCTCTGAATTTAAAATACAAAGTCAAGAAAATTAGGTCTCTATCACAGAGATTCTTCAGAAATATAAACTCTGGTATGAAAATAAATTATCCAGAGTAAAAAATGACTAAAGAGTTTAAACCTAAGAATGGGACTCTAAGCCCCTGATTCCTGTTTCTCAATTTCTATTTCAAATGAATGTAAGGCCAGAGCAGTGACAAGAGTCCAGGTTGTGTGGCGAGAATTCCTGATCCTGAGTCACACAATCTGGCAACTCCAACGGCTTGCAGGAGCACAGCAAAAAGACTGGCTTGAGAGGGTGCTGAGAGCACAGTCCTCTCCTCAGCTTCCATGAGGCTTTCCTGCTTATGTTCAAAATCTGGAACATTCTGTGTGGTAAAGATGTCACTAGTGTGGGCTTGGAGAAAACCACACTGAACTCATTCAGTGCTAGTCCATGACACTAAAAAAACTGCAAGAGCTTCATTAGGTAGCAGCATATTCCTCAATGGTTTAATTTGTAAATGTCACAAAATGGGTATTTAAAAGCTGCCACAGTTCAGGAAATCTCTTTTGAGCAAATACAACATATGACCCTGAACATATAATATTTCTAATACACAACAGGTAGAAGGTTCATAGGAATGGCCAGTCATGACAAAACATAAAGAAATTCAGCTGGGGAGCTCAGTTTTACTGACTACCAACATACCAAAAGCAAGGGTGATGATCAATAAATCACAACCCATGTCTGCCCTTACCCTCTGGACAGAAACTAAATTTATGCAGCACGTTAAGAATGGAGTCATCTTTCAGGAAGTGACTCATTTCAGCCAGATTCCTATGGACTGATGTATAAAATCATAATCAGTATCAAAGAAATTACAATATTCAAAGAGAGCGGACATCCAAAGAGAACAAAACAAAGAGATTATGGTCAGCACAACCTCTCTGGGGAGCAAGTTATATAACAAGCCAAATTGCTATCAGAATGCCAGTATATTAATTGATACAGGATTTTAATTACCAAGTGGGCCAAACAGAAAACTTCTTTAGCAGTATATTTTCTTCATATAAGCAAGCTAACCTGAAAACTAATTGATAATCAGATGTTTGCTTATGTCTTATAGTCTTGAAACAAAGGGCACAGTCTGCAGTTTTAATGCTTATCGATTCAGCACTGGAACCAGGCAGAGAGTATACTGGGCAGTGCGTCCTCTCTTTGAACGATGCTTGGAAAACAAGAGCCTGGGTTGCTGGTTATACTCTCCTTCTCAAAGCCCACTCCCTAATATTTGTGGATGGTTTTTAGTTCATCCCCTTGGCTTTCAAATTAAATTTTTTTGACTGCTTTCTTTGACACTGGAGTTCAAAAACTGAAATTCCTTCTTGAAGTATTAATACTTCAAGATCCTAGGGGTTTGAGGGTGATCAATGAGCCAGGTCTTATTAAATGTTAGGCCTTGCTTCTCAATTCCTTTTGCAAAACTATACCATTTAAAGTTGCACGGTATGTCAAACATTTTCCCCTAACCCTGCATTTCTGTCCGTAGGTCCACTCTTATTCTTTAAAAACTGTGTAGGTCTCTCATGATGACTTTTAGGAAACCTCATACAACTTGTCCAGAATCCATTGCATACCTCTCTCCCTGGCAGTGTATTTTCTTCAGGTCTATAATTCTACCTGGAACACACTAAGCAAGCTATTCTAGTGATGATATGACACTGCATTTTTTTAATTAATTTTTTTTTTTTTTTACATTTATTTATGTTTGAGAGACAGAGACAGAACACAAGTCAGGGAGGGGCAGAGAAAGAAGGAGACACAGAATCCAAAGCAGGCTTCAGTCTCCGAGCTGTCAGCACAGAGCCCAACGTGGGGCTCAAACTCATAAACTGTGAGATCATAACCTGAGCTGAAGTTGGACGCTTAACAGACTGAGCCACCCAGGCATCCTGATGATATGACACTTTAAGACATACAAACAGTATAGAGTTGATGTTTACCTTAATGATCACCATCCCCAAAATGAGTTCTGATTCTTGCAAAGTTCACTGTTGGATAGGGCATCTGTGACTCCTCCCAAAGAAAAGTGTTCATTCATTCCAGGAAGATAAACATTTTGCTAACTCTTCCGTTATTTGCAAAACCACCTGCGGACACTGGAGGTAGCTCTTAGGATTATCATGCAGAGCAGTCTTACGAGTCTTTCCATCCAATCTTGCTTCCACCCCTCTCACATTATGCTTGCCGAGGTCTAAGATATAACAAATAATTTTAAAAATAAGCATACGGCTGGGGCATATACATCATAGTGGCTGCTCATTAGGTACACAAACTCTCAGCTGAGGCTTTAAAAATGAACACTCAAAAATTGTTAACATGCTGACTTGATGTTATGTTTATTTTACCACAGGAAAGAAAGTAAGGAAGGAAGGGAGGAAGGGAGGGGGAGAGAGAGAGAGAGGAAGGAAAGAAGGAAGGAAGGAAGCAAGGAAGGAGAGAAGGAAAGAAAGAAACAAAGAAAGAAACAAAGAAAGAAAGAAAGAAAATAACACCTGTTATTTTCTGAGGAGGTGGGGGGAGGGAGGAGGAAGTTTTCCTAGTGGAATACCACCATTAATTCTTTTTGTGTTGTTTACCTCCAATGCAGAACAACTTCCACTATGACTGACACATTCTTTCTTTAGATATGTTAATACCTTAACAATACCTTACCACTTACAACTGTATAGTTTAGGTGGCCTGGAAACCATACTCTTTCAGAGGATACTCAGGACAACATTATTGCTGGTGTGACAAAGTTATTTGGGGACATTTCACTATTATTCCAGTGCATTGCCTACTTTTGCATCAGAAAATTTTATTATTTAACTTCATATATATATGAGTCAACTTCCTGAATTTGAATTCCAACCAATCCACATGCTAGCTGTGTGACACCAGATAAGTTATTTGATCTTTCTGTGTCTCCCTTCCTTCCTTACTTTCATTCCTCAGGTCTAACATAAAGATAATAATAATATCCCCCTGGTGGGGTTGTTGTAAAAGTAAATGAGTTACATGCCAAGTATTTGGAACAATGCATGGCACATCATTATTTATTGAGCTTAACTATCTGCACTAGGAATACAGTGGAGAGAAAGAGAGAGATGGATCCTGTAGCCTTTGATGGAGTTTTGGGGTGATGGAGGTTCATGGGGTCCTGAGCCAATGGCCAAGAAAGAATTCTTGAAGATATCTTTGGTGCAAAAAGGTGATTTTATTAAAGCACGGGGACAGGAAGAGCTACACTGTAAGTGTGAGGGGTGACTGTTTTATGGAGTCAAAGGAGATAAAGTCCTGAGGGAGAGGGAGTTTCCAAAGAGACTTTCACATGCTAAAGACTTAGAGGAGGCCCAGCTATTGTCAAGCTAAGGTTGTTTTTCCCTCTAGCAAAGCATTAACATTAAGACAGTAGGGAGTTTCTGGACTTTAGGGTATGGTGGGATTGCCTTTTTCTGGTAAACTGGTGGAGACTCATCAGTTTAACCATTTGTTTTTGGTCCTTTCTAATTTTTGGATAGCTGGGAGTGTCCAAGGAATATCATACATGTCCCACGGGGTGGGGGTGGGGGTGGGGGTGGTGTGCTAGCTTGTGCTTTACCCCTCAGCCTGCCCCATGCTGGCTCATCACCCTTCACACTACTTCGGCTTTCACCACCCCTTCTGGCCACCAAACCTATAGGGCATATTCCCATACAGACCAGGCAGGTGGGTGTCCTACAATTCAATTCAGTTGTGACACTATGTACCTGAAATTAGCATCAGATCCCTCAAATTAAAGACTCAAATGCCCATAAAACTGCACCCCCCTCCCCTGCAGATGCCAGTAGCAAATCCCAGGTTGTCCCTCGTACTTCTGACTGATAGCTACAAATCAGGGTTCCCACAAACCCCTTCACAGGTTTCTAATTTGCTAGAACAGCTCATGGAACTCAGTGAAACAGTGACTTGCATTTAGCAGTTTATTATATAATAAAGGATATGATAAAGGATACCGATGACCAGCCAGATGATGAGATACATAAAGCAAGGTCCAGAAGGGTCGCAAGCATAGGAGCCTCTGTCCCAGGGAAGTTGGACTGTACCATCCTCTTGCCAGATAGATGTGTTCACCAACCTTCTCTAAACCCTGGGATTTGGGAGGTTTTTATGGAGGCTTCATCACATAGGTATAGTTACAGGATTTTTTTTATCACAATACCCAGGGTTCCTTGTCTCATCGCTTCCAAGAATGAAGAGGTGGACACAAAATGAGCAGTAGGCAAAAGTTTATTAGAGCATTAGATAAGAGAGTAAGAATAGTAGGAAAGCTCTCCACAGAGAGGAAACATTTGAAAGTGAATACCCCAGACAATAGGCAAGGATCCTTGTTTTATAATGTGTTGGTTAGCCCTCCCCATCCCTTCCCCCTTGTCTCTTCTCAGGTTCTACCCTTGTTGGCTTAATAGCTCTAGATGCTGGGTTTTCCATTCCTGATTGGCTCATTTCCATTGTATGAGGAGTGGTCTAAGGCCATACTCAGGTTTTTTGTCAAATTCCTGAGGGGGAACCTGATGGGGAATAGCTGGGGTTTTACATTCTTAAGAGGAACCTTAAGCCTGAGTGGGTTTGCTATGGTCAGACACTCCCGGCATTGTTCCAAAATAGATGTTTTTCCCCACCCAGGGACCTGAGACCCTAATCTTTTCCTTTTTGCCTACTGAATCCTATCTTCTCATATCATAGTATGATCCATTATTAACTCAATTTCCAATCCTGCTCTCCTCTCTGGGGAAGGAAGAATAGGGATGAAAATTTCAGCTTCTACTCAATCATGGCTTAAACTTTATGATGACCAGCCCTCTCCAGAAGGCATGCCAAGAGTTGCCCCATTATAAGAAAAGATACATTTAGCACCCAGGAAATTCCAAGGGGGTTGGGAATTCTGTAGACATCCTCATCACTAAGGAAATTACAAGGGTTTTAGGAGCTCTTTGTCAGGAAGCAGGTTCAAAGACGAAATGTTAGCTAGCACTAACACAGAGACAAATATATTTTTCTTATTATTTCACAGCTCCTTTCTCCATAAAATATATGAAGCTTATATTCTATTTAAAGAGACAGACAACTCCAAATACACAGGCAAATAAACAAAATAACTGCCTGTTACAATGGGGTTTTTGAAGGAAAAAGGAAAAGAGTTGTGATAATAATGATAAAGGGAAATTGGTTTAAGATAGAACAGTCAGGCAAATCTTGTCTGAGGTGATAGCAGTCATGAAAGTGAATGATTACCAATTCATTGAATGGTGGAGAGAACATTCCTGGTAGGGGGAATAGCAGTACATACAAAGGATTTGAGGTAGTGAAGAGCTTGGTGTTTGAGTAGCTGAAAGATGGAATGTGTCATTTGGTGTCATTTCATGAAGTCAATCATCTGCAAATATTAATGCAAACCTTCTTGTTACATTCATGAGCTGTGTGGTTCAGTGCCTAATACACAATAGTTTTTCTTGTTTTTTAATAATTCAAGGCACAATTTAGCAAGTTCTCATATGGAAGTAAGAAAAAAGACACTATAGAACTACAGTGCCAAAGAAATTAAGTTTGCAAATTTAATGTTTTAACATGCATTTTAAGCTATTCTGACTTCCCAGGTGTCCAGTGATTACACAATTTTAGTCCCAATTCCTCTCCTTGCACTTACAAAAAAAAAATCTAAATTGGATGCAGGCTGCAAGACTTCACCTGTGATACCATAAAAGGTACTGACACCGATGCCCTGTGAGAAGCAGAGGGAAAGAGACAGTCTCAAATGGAGCCAAAGAAGGGAAAATAAGAGAAAAAAGAAGAAAAACACAAATGGTTGGGGGTTGGGGAGGAAATGGACTGCACAAATCAGGCAAATGTGAAGAGATCTAATGATTTGGGATGAGAGAGAAACCGCCACAGAGTCCTGAAGGACTAGAGGAGGTCGCCTGCCCCAGATTGCTGTCATGACAATGCCACACGGCAGCACCAAATTACACTTTGATATTGAATATCTCAACTGTAACTCTAGCATATTTGCAGGTAAATAATCTGATCTGCAGGTTTTCAGAGAAGACATTCTGGCAGATGGAGCAAACTCCTATGCACAGTGTAACACCAGAAGCAACATCTGGCTGAGCCCCAGGAGCAGTTCAATGAACCCTAACGTACCTGTAGAAGTGAAATGATGACTTAATGAGGTTGCAAGGAGAGCACAGAGGTATAAGGAGGAAACACAACAGCAGTAAAAGGAGGAGCCTTTCTGTAAGAGGAAGTGTCTAATGGGCACATCCAAAGGTTCCTGACTCAGCCCTCCTCACCTTTATCAGACACAAGTTACTGCCTTAAAGTCATAGACAGAAGTGTCAGTCACCTCCTAAAATGAGAGTAACCAAAGATCCCAAATACCATTTGTACAAGAAACTTGTCATGAAGTGGAGAATACTGAGGCTCAGAGACTGAGTGCAGAATGGTTTTCTTGTTGAGATGCCATGTTGACAGGGTTAAGAACACACTGCCCCAAAATATGACACTTTGGCATAAAGAATATATTAAGCTAAAGGAATCTGACCACTGGCAGGTGTAGGAAAGACTTTCTAACCTCCCCTTTCTCCACTGAGGCAGGTTATAAGACCTTCATGTGAGAGATGCCCTCTCTTTACCCAGAAGAAAACAGCATCTTTATCTCCAAAGATGGAAGTAAATCAACAGGCCTGGCTGAGCTTCTCCCATTCACTACTCTTACTTGGCTCATACCCTTTTGCTCTTACCTTGTTTTTCTACAACTTTCTACTCTTCATCAAAGATAGTATACAAATGCTTAAGCTTAATAGCCCTTTGGAGTCTTCATTGCCTTATGAAGATTCTCATGCCACATAAAACTTACATTAAGTAAATGTACATTTTTTTTCCTGTTCTGTCTTTGTCATTTTAATTTTCAGGCTCAGCCAGAAACCCTAGGAAGGTCAAGGAAAAATTTTCCCCCACTTACACATGGAAAAGGAAAACTGGCAAAAGGAGTATTCATCTTTTTTTATCCATCCATCCATCCATCCATCCATCCATCCATTCATCCATCCATTCATCTATCCATCCATGCAACCATTCATCCATCCATTCATCCATCTATTAATTCATTCATTCATTCATTCATTCATTCATTCATTCATTCAATGATGCGTCATACAGTGCTATATTAGTTTCCGATATACAACACATTGATTCAGCAATTCAATACTTCTAAGGGCTCTCCCCTATAAGTGTAGCCACCATCTGTCACCCTACAGTGTAATTACAATATTGATTATATCCTCCATGGTATATTCTTCCTCTCCATGACTTATTTGTTTTATAACTAGAAGTTTGTAACTATTATTCCCCTTTGTCTATTTCACCTTTCCTCCCACCCACCTCCCCTCTGGCAACCATTAGTTTGTTTTCAGTATGTAACAGTTTAATTTTTTGTTCATTTGTTTGTTCATTTTGTTTTCTAGATCCACATATAAGTAAAATCATATGATATTTGTGTTTCTCTGACTTATTTCACTTACCATAATATGCTCTAGGTCCATCCATGTTCTCCCAAATGGAGAGATCTCATTCTTTCATAAGTTTGAGTAATATTCCATTGTGTGTATATACCACACCTAGTCCTTAGGATTTTTTTTAAATTATTGACATACAGTATTATATTACTTTCAGGAGTATTCATCTTTAAATCCACTAATTCATCCATTCAACAGATATTTATCAACTTGCCTATTATATACAAGTCAGGGGTTGGGGATACAGTAGTAATATCCTGCCCTCATGGCCTTTAGATCACTTCAATAAATATTTATCAAGTGATTCTTCTTTCTCTGACACCATGATAGACTCTTAGGAAACAGTCAAAAGTCATTGCTGCTCTCAAGGAACTCAGTTGGACAAATATATAAGTCAGTAAGTATAGCATGAAAAATGGTATGACAAAGATGTGCACAGATGCTAGAGAACCCTGCCTGGGAAAGGTGTGTTAAGGAAGTTTTTCAAACTGAATAAAGACTGAACTGAGTCTTCAATGATGAGGAAGAATGTTCCAAAGTAAGACAAAAAGGATTTACATTCATAGAAAATAATTCTACATGAATAAAGGCATAGAAGTATAAAATATAATAATATGTACTGTGTATAAAAATGCACGTCAGGTATATAACCAATACTTTACACAGGTTATCTCCTTTTTTCTTTACCACAAAAAAATGGAATAGGAACTAATATTAGCCTCATTTTGAAAATGAGGAAACTGAGGCTTAGGGAAACTAAGTCCCTTAAAATAAACTTAAACATTTAGTAAAGTAGAACCAGGAATTGGTTCTATCTGTGACACTCCAGAGCAGAGCTCCTAGTCACTGTGCCTGAACATCTGGCATGACTATGAAGTATGGGTTGAATTAGGAAACAGTGGTTAGGCAGAAGCCAGTTTTGCAAGAACTCGTAGGTCATACTGAGGATTGGGATTTAAATCTGAAGATAAAGAACCAGTAACAAAAAGATTTGAAAGGGAAGAGAATCAAGATCAGATTCTTATTTATAGTTTTTTTTTTTTTTACTCCATAATTCATAGAATAGATTTCAGAGGACAAGACACAGGAGAACAGGAATCTTGTGTGAGCCACCATGATATTTTAGGAGGGAGATGGCAATGGCCTAAAACCAGGGCATGGTGTGTGGGATAGGAGACAGATGTTAGAAATGAGTACGTTGTGAAATTAGCAAGACTCAGCAGTTACTCTGATATGGGGAGAGAGGAAGAGAAATCAAGAACAATTCACAAGTGTCTGCACCAGACTGACTGAAAAAAATGGGTCTTCCAATAGGCCAAATGGGAAGACAGGAGGCAGAACAACTTGAATGGGCCATAATAAATTCTGTTTTGTAAAATTTGATATTAAAGCCCCTGTGAGGCACTCAAGAGGAGAGTTCTAGCAATTTGGAACCAGGTATTGGGAGTTCAAATGAGTCTTGAAGACAAGAGGTTGCTGAATTTAACTATCATACCAACCATATAAAGGAAATGGTGGTAGTGTAATGCAAAGTGTCAGAATGCCTGGTTCAAAGCTGGGGTCTGCTATTTCCTAGTCATATTAACTTGAAGAAATCATTTAATCTCTTGGCCCCTTGGTTTACTTTTCTTTAAGATGAAGGAAATAGGAGTAAGTAATCTCTTAAAATCCTTCCAACTCTAAATGTTCAACACATTGGTCATGATAGGGTAATATACTAGAGAAATGAAGGAGAAGGACCAATGTTATAAAGGGAAGGGAAAAATATTTAAATAAGAGTAAGTTAAACCTAAGCACAAGTTCATTCTTCCATTCATTCTACAAATATGTATTAAGTTCCTACTATATGACAAATGCTATACTATGCTCTCTAAATAACATAAACATGGCTCCTGCCCTTGTGAATCTATGTCCTTGGGGAAGTCACTTATGTGTGTATTTTTTGTCAGATATAAATTTAGGCTAATGATAACTCCACTGCCATTATGTTAATCAGTGTATGTGGGAATTCTTTATAAACATGATACAACTGATACATTACCACTATTCTAATTTTCCTCTAAGAACCTCACCATCCCCAGGTACAAAACAGTGTATTCTACATAATGGGAGCATTAAAATACTGCATTTCATCAAATCTTCATTAAATCTTACTCATCATTATTATATGCATCATTAAAAAAGAAAAACCTCTGCCAATTAAACTATGAACCAATGCTAGGGTGCCATCAATTGTAAGATTCATCCTGACTTCAGAAATGTTAAAATACGAAAAAATAAATAAATTTTAGAAAACTGTGAGCTAGCAGCCATCTAGCTGAGTACACATTTAGCAGAAAGATAACATGGCCTTGGGAAATAGAAGTATGTGATAGACTAATTTCATATTATCAAAGGAAAACAAACTCTAAATAAGGAAGAAATAATAGATACAATTTGTGGGATCTCATATGGCATTTGTTATTTCCCAAGTGGTATTTTTACTAGTTAGCTCTGAAGATATGGTCTAGATCATACTCTTCTGATATCGTTTGTTGATGTTCTCCTTACACAGTCATGCAAAGAAAGCAAACCATATGCAGACGCTGCATGGATCTAAGATGTAAAGAGGGGTGATACTCACAACTTGCACTCAAAAACTTCAATACTTGGGTGAGCTCTAAAGATTGGTTAGTAAGTGAACGGGGCTACCTTGAGGAAATTTTTAGAAGCATGAGTGGAGGTGGAGAGAGGAATCTGGTATCTGAGTTGCTTGAAAATTTTATCAGTGTTTTTAATGAAGGATGCCTTCATTAAGTTTGCAGAAAGTGACAGTTTTTTTTAAAAAAGTAATTAAACCAGAAAAGAAACTAAATGCAAAGCGGACTTGATAAAGTAATTATCTTTTCAAACATGCTAATAGTCAATGGGTGATAGAGTAAGATGATATAGTCTGGAAATTTAAAACAATCATCTAAATATAGAATTGGAAACAATATGCAAAATAACTTAGATGGGCTTTGGTGTCGAAAAAATAGAAAACATTAGTTCTGTACTTCAGCATCTGCTTTAAAAGGATATGGAGAAAATCATGGGTAAAAAAAAGACTAATGGGAAATCTTAAGGGGATGGAAGCCTTTTGGACAATTGCCTGAAGACAGCCTCAAGGGAGAAGGCACCCCATATTCATGTGTAAGAATGGTTATTATTAGCACAAGCTAATCCCTTTCTGTAGGGTCACCAATAGAAAATGCAGCCCTCATCACAGAAAGAAGGACTACACTGATACAAAAAGTAGATATAAAATTATCATCAATTAAGGGTTCCACCCCACTCTATGTGGTAAGATAATTAAGTAAATATCCATTCTCATCTTTGTGCAATTATTTGTAAATGACGGGTATATTATTGTTTCCCAAAGTACATCCCACAGAACAATAGTTTCACAGGGTAGCAATATATTGTAGCTGGGGGAAAAAGGTATGTTCTCTAAATACATTTGAAAAAATTGGGGTTAACATTGAATTAAACAATGGGTTAAGCATAAGCAAACAAGTTTCTTTATCATGAAGCTTCTCACAATTTTAATGAGATCATACAGGAATCTAACATAATCTTTAAATTAAATGTCATGATGCTACCTTCTTTCTCATGGAGCATATTAAGGAGAAGCTGGAGTTTTATAGATGTTCATTTTGAAAATCTTGGAATAGGGCAGTCTCTGCCATAAAAGAGAGACTGAGGTTCACCAGGCTGGCTCATTCAGTATAGCAAGTGATCCTTGGTCTTGGGGTTGTGAGTTCAAGCCCCACCTTGGGTGTGGAGATTATTTAATAATAAAATCTTAAAAAAATAAAGAGAAAGAGAGCCCAAGAAGACATCTTTCTCAAACCCCAGTCCTAAAATTTCTCTTTTTAAAAAAATTATATGAAATCATTGTTTCACCAAACCATGAAAGTTTGGAGAAGATTCTTCCTAAGGAACCAAAAGAAGGCAGAATAATTAAAAAGCTCTAAAAGAATAAGGCAAACAAAGGACTGCTGGAGTGGAAGTTGTTTTTCACTTAATACACATACGGGAATTTTCTATAAAAAAACACTTTGATACCCAGGCACAGTTCTAATCCCCTTGAAACCCAGTGACTAAATATGACTGTAAAATCTTCTGCCTTGCTTTGTTTTCTTGTAAGGAGCTACTTCACAGATCTCACACTTGAGAGATTGAGTCACAACCTTCCAGCTAAACCTTAATCCACAGATTTTGTTTTCTCAAATGGAACAGTCCTAAAATTTATTTATTAGTGCATCAGGTAGTACTAATCTGAGTTGTGATGAACACTGGCTTTAAGGCTCACTTGAGCAAAACACTGTGTCTGATGCTGTTGTCTACCTCTATTTGCAAAGAGAGCAGAGACTTAAGAATTCTGTATAAATCTACGTCTTGTAAAGCCATCTTTTGGGTCCTCACAAAGATTTAAAAACCATACCTGGTGAAGTGGTATGGTGTAAAAATAATGAATCTCTGCTAAAGCCATGAGAACATCTAAATTAATTTTAGAATCCAAAAAAATAAGTTTTTGTTCAACTCTGTTTTCAAACAGTACTTGAAGCCTGACTGTTCTGGCCTTCTTTGCCTATCTCTATTATTGGCTTATAGGAAATGGAATACTTGACCTTTCGTATAGCCCATGATAAATTTGAGAAACAAAACAGATGAGCACTGGGGAAGGGAAGGAAAAATAAGATAAAAATAGAGAGGGAGGCAAACCGTAAGAGACTCTTAAATACAGAGAGCAAACTGAGGGTTGCTGGAGGGGGTGTTGGGAGGGGGGATAGACTAAATAGGTGACAGGCATTAAGGAGGCCACTTGCTGGGATGAGCACTGGGTGTTAAATGTAAGTGATGAATCACTAAATTCTACACCTGAAATCATTATTACACCAAGTGTTAACAAACTTGGATTTAAATGAACAAAAAAATAAAGTCTATGATCATATTCAAAGGGTGAAACTATTTATTTGTATAATAACTTATTTATTATGCCTAATATATGCTGGGTACTTTCCTTTTCTTTTTTCATTTAATCACAAAACAAAGCCTGTGATTTATTATCTTTATCCTAACATAATTAAGTGTTATAATTTGGAAGGGGTTAAGTCAAATACTCAAAGTCACACACCTACTAAATGACAAAGCTGGATATAAAATTTATATCTTCCTGACTTTGAAATCCATGCTGTTACAAACTGAGCAATGGATCTTCAGATGATTAGCACTCGGTTGCATTTATATTTGAGGCTAGCTGGTTAGAATGATAAAATTCATGATACTAATGAGCCCCCAGTCATAGATCATTGTCAGGATGGTTTCTGGTTTTCACAATCGGCCTATGAACAAGTTAAAAAAAGAGTTTAGGTCCAACTAAGGTTAGCTGAGATTGCACCAACTGTCATGGACAGTCCTTTCTGGTCACAACTACACACTCCCTTAGGCATTTTATAGTGATTTTTGCTGTTGATAATTTACAACTAGAACCATAGGTCAACTGACCCAATATAAAATTGTGGAAGCTACATGTATAGTTTCATATCTTAAATACTCCCATCTTTGTATTTTGTGCTTCCTCTCAAATAGCTCACTTTTCCCAATGCCAAGGCATCCTCAGTATCCTTACTTAATCTCTATTACATTTCTTAAATGTATGTCACATTTAAAAGTGATTATTTCTGCACACTGTAACTTATATATATATATACAGCCTAGCCCATCCTATGTCTTCACTGCCCTTCTTTTTTTTCCCATCATGTACAAGGTGATGATTTGATATACATATACATTGTGAAAGGATTCTCTCCATCAAGGTAATTAACACATGCATAACCTCCCATACTTATTTTCTTCAATTTTGGTGAGAATATTTAAGCTCTATTTTCTTACCAAATTTCAATTATACAATACAGTGTTATCAACTATAGTCACCACATTATACATTAGATCCTCAGACCTTACACATCTTATAATTGTAAGTTTGGACCCTTCTACCAACCTTTTCCTACCTTCCCCACCCCCAGCCTCTGGAAACCACTTTTCTATTTTTTGACTTCTTTGTGGGGGATTCCAGATATAAGTGATACCGTGTGGTATTTGTCAGTCTCTTTTTTAACCTAGCAACATATCTTCCAATTTCATCCATGTTGTCATAAATGACAGGATTTCCTTCCTTTTCATGGTTAAATAATATTCTATTGTGTGTGTGTATATCTATCTATCTATGTGTCTATCTATCACATTTTATCCATCCATCCGTTAATGAACACTTAGGTTGTTTCCATGCATTGACTATTGTGAATAATGCTGCAATGAACTTGAAAGTACAGATATCTCTTTAAGATAATGATTTTGTTTTGTGTGGATATACACCAAGAGTGATATTGCTGGATCATATGACAATTCTATTTGTAATTTCTTGAGGAACTTCCATTATGTTTTCCATAATGGCTGCACCAGTTTGCATTCCCACCAACAGTGCTCAAGGTTCCCTTTTCTCCACATCCTCACCAGCATTTGTTATCTCTTGTCTTTTTGATAACACCTAACAGGTGTGAGGTGACATCTCATTGTGGTTTGACTTGCATTTCCCTGATGATTAGCGATGTTGAACACCTCTTTATGTACCTCTTAGACATTTGTATGTTTTCTTTGGAAAAATGTCTCTTCAGGCTTGTGCTCATTTTTAATGAGTTATTTGATTTTTCATTACTTAGTTGTACGGTTTGCTTATGTATTTGAATATTAACCCCTTATCAGATATGTGGTTTGCAAATATATTCTCTCATTCCATATATTCTCTCTAGGTTTTACAAGTTAAGGTCTTCATTTGAGTCTTTAATTTATATTGACTTAATTTTCATGCATGTTTACCCTCATTCTTAACCCATACCCTTGTCATTCTTTCCCCAATCTGGTGTTTAAACCTAAGACATCTTCTCTTTCTATATTCCTCACTCATGGTTATGATTTTCTTTTCATTCCTGCTCTATAATCCCTATAATCCTTAGAAAAAGTCTTTGAAAAAATATCCCTTGGTCTCTCTTGTGATGAGAATCACAATTATTCATATTTTATCTGATTATCCAAAGCCCTACGACACCACCTCTCTCTACCCCACACCTAACAGATTCTAAGACAAAGGCTCTATAAAGTTTTAATTCTAATAAGATACCCATTTGGGGCACTAAAACTTCTTTACTGAAGATATCTATTGAGACTAACAAGAAACTGAAATGATGTGTTAATTCAGCCACAATATGGAAATTAAGACATTTTTAAAAATTCAGAAAGCCTCCATACAGACAATGCTCATTTCAACGAGAATCAGAATATAGAAGCTCTGCTAAAATGTTTACCACAGTATTCTTTTCATTGAAGTGTCAGCTTACAAAATTAAAACACTCTTTCCCAAGTAATTCCATTAAGCAAAAGTCACTGTGTGTGGTTTTGAGATTATTATATAATTATCTCTATGCATTTAACATTCATTATAATGGGAAGATGAATCTGTGCAATCAACATTTGTTTAGACATGATGTTTTGTCAGTACTTGGATAGCAAATGTCACTAAGCTAAATAAAAGCATTTCTTACATATGCTTGTGCAACAGGAACGACACTTGGGAAGTTAATTCTGTCCTGTTGCTGATTTCGAATGTCAGCTCTGACAGCCACAATAACAATTGGTTCAGGTAGTGTTGACAGCTGGTAAGGATGGGCTAAAGCAAGCAACGCATTGTAGATTTAGAATCTTAACACGGTAGCCCTTGGGTTGAGGAAGTCAGGTAGACTGACATGTAATTCAGTAAGTGCTAAAATGAGTTATGGATCACTTTTGTTAAATTGATTCAGATTTTTGGATGACACCAAATAGCAAAAGATAATCCTCTCATGTCATCTAGACACTTTGATAAGGATCCTCAATGTAATATCTTAAACTACAAGTTAAGAGCAAAACAACTGATGAAATGTTTTCACAAACTGTCCTCACAAACCATTTACATGGAAAACTGGCACCAAAGTTCATGCTATATGCAAGACCAGGAGTCGGCAAACATTTTCTATTAAAGGGCAAAATAGTAAATACAAAGGGTCATACAATCTCTGTTACAACTACTCAGCTATATGATTATAGCATGAAAATAGCTATAGACAATACCTAAACAAATAATGGGTGAGTTCCAATAAAACTTTATTTACAAAAACATGTAATGGGACAAATTTGACCTGTAGGTCATAGTTTCTTGATTCCTATACTAGGTTATGATCTCCCAAACAGCTGATGGTTGATTATTAGAAGTGTAATAATGGGGCATCTGGGTGGCTCAGTTGGTTGAATGACTTTAGCTCAGGTCATTATCTAGTTGTCAGTTTGAGCTCCACATCAGGCATTGTGCTAATGGAGACTGCTTCAGATTCTCTCCCTCTCTCTTTGCCCCTCCCCACTTTACTCTGTTTCTCTCTCTCAAAAATAAGCATTAAAGAAATTAAAAAAAAAAAAAAGAAGCGTGATATTTCTACTAGAACAGGTATATGTGCATGACAGGTACTTCCAATCATCTTTGAAAGGCTCTTAGGTTCTGAGTCTATCCAAGTTTGGACTGAAATCATAAATTTACTATCAGTCTTGATGAATGCAAGGAAGCAGAGTGAAACTACGTGTGCCACATCATGTATGATTCATTATATATGTCTATCATAGACCTCCTTCCAATTAATAAGAGGAAATCTAATCAGTTAATACTTTGACTTAAATATTACATCCATGGCAGTGCTGTTTAAAGGTTGTTTTAAAGGTATTTTTGTGAAGTGGAAAAAACACTGAAGAAAAAAGTAAGAGTCCTAATGCAGATCCAGTCTTAGTGATGAATAAATACACAGACTTGGGTACTTCATTTTATACCTTTAGACTTTGGTTTCTTCTGTGTAATAGTGGCACTGAATTTGAATTATTTCAGATATCTCTTCCAGGTCAAACTTTCTATGATATATACGGTGAATTTTCATTATTATTAGTAGTTATGTTCTATAAAAGTGCTATGAACAATGAATTAGCAAATGCTGAATCATTGCTCCAAGGGGAAAAACAGGGTTAGGTTCCTGAAAGCCTCTGGTCACATTTTTGTCAACCTATCAATACGCAACCCCGTTTTATGTGTGTTTCTGTTTAAGGACACCATATTCAACAGATAGTATTGATTCATTAGCATCGAATTCATGGCCCAAAGCACTAAAATTCATGTTTGAATAAAGCATATCTAATACACATTTTCTCCCTAAAGCACTCCACAGGCTTCTTGCACTTAGGAGCACTAGACAAACACTTCAACACTATGCTTGGGAGCCATTTAAACAGTGAAATCAACAACAAAAAGCACAAAATGTGAGAAATGTGGCACTAAATAGATTGCGAGAAGGATACGTTTACAGTATGAAAGCTAAAACATCACCTTACTCCACGTCAGCTGGAAACATGCATGTTGAGCAACTCAAAATTTTTGCCAATCAGTGCATATCTGTGAATGACCCAAAAGTGCTACAAATTTTGATCTAAGGTTACAATAAACTTAGTAAGTAGGCAAGTGAGAGATGATTGTAATTATAATGAAAGTTATTAGAAATCTCTGTCCAATACTCCTATTTTATTTTCTAATGCTTTTAATAAAATATCACACACGGGCCCCCTAAGGACTCTTCCATATCTAGGCACTCTGAGTCCCAAGCCAAATGCCCCCAGAATTTATGTCTAGACAACTACTGCAATCTTCTGTTGTCTGTCTCTTCATAGGTAGTCCTTCTTCCATACTGATTCCAGAATTGTTTTTCTAAAAACACATTTGTGTTTTCACTTCACTGTTTACCCACCCACATTCATTCTTCATTACCTGTAGAATAAAATCCTAAAACCCAACTTCTTACCTCACTATATAATACCCTTCAAAATTTAATCTAAATCTAACTCATCTCTTGCTACCATCTTCCTTATATTTTACATTTTAACCACTCTCACATTCTTATTTACCCAGGCCTGCTTTTATATGTGCCTGTGCTTTGCAGTTGCTACTATCTGTTTCCTACACTCATAATTTGAAGTCCACCAACTCTGTGAATTTGTTCTTGATTATGCTAGTAAAAAACAAACAAACAGAAGCAAAACAAAACAAAACCAAAAAACAAAATAGGTGTTGCTTGTGGCATTCAGATTAGCTGTTCATATGAAATTTGACGTGCTGCACTACCATTTCCTTAAGTAAAGGAAAATCTCTTATGGATATTTTATGTTCTAACACCTCAGAATGAGGTCACAGAATAATAGTTGCTCAGTAAAGCTCTATAGTATTTATAGAAGCAGTGTGCACTTACTGTACGTTGAAATACTTATTTACTACTGACTATTTGCCGGTTGTTCGTGTTGAGGAGACAACATAAATAAGACAACAGGCAGTGTTTGGGGGTCAGGGGCAAGTTATCTAATCTCTTTAAGTCTCAGCTGCTTTGTCTATTAAGTGAGATTAGAACTATTCTTTCATCACCGCAGGTTGTTCTAGGGGGTAAATGAGATAATAGAGAGGTAGATGAAATACTCAGCACCGTGCTTAAGAGTAGAAAGTGTTCAAAATGTCAATTTTAGAAGACTTAATATTGAATGAATTATCAGTTATTTCTAGTGGTATGTGCCAGAAACTCTTAGAGGGGTTGTTACATTTTCTCAAGACCCTGAACTCTTTGAAGTCTGACAAAAGCTATAAAATCTCTCCTGGGGAGGGTAGAGTGGTCACATGCTCATATGCTTAACATGATTTACATGTCTTTCAGAGTCCGTCTACTAATTTCTGACCTGGAGTTATTTCAGATGTTTCTTCCTATCCATGATTACATTCTTGAGCTTCCCTGGTGAAAGTTTTTCCTGATTCTTACTGAGCTGAGAAGTCCTTCTTTCTTTTAGAATAGAACATAATCTCCTGTGAACATTTACAATAAACCCAGTCTATTATCTGCTGCAAGCTACAAAATTATAAAAAAAAAAAAAAAAGAACCTGACTACATAGGCTTAAAAATATGGGTTTGTTTTTCTCATAAAATGAAAGTCTGGAGGTAAGTGGCTCCTGGCATTGGCTCAATACTTCAGTGTCAGGGCAAATGTGTCTGTGATTTTCTTGGCCTTTCCATCATGACTTGTAAGTGGCTTCTGCAGATGACACTGCCATGACTGCATCTGAGGCAAGCAGAAGGGAAGAGGGAACAGCCTCTGAGTCAGGAAGAGCAATCTTTCTCAGAAAGTCTCCATGTAATCCCATTTACATTTCATTGGGGTTGACTGCATCTCTTCACTATCCTGCAAGCTGCTTGACACAAATACCGGGAGAGCAAGGATTTTTAGTCTGACTCATTTATTACCATCTCAAACAAGTTTCATTTCTGTTGGTAAGGGAGAGGAAGAAGGAGTAGATATTGCGGGCCAGAGCACTGTTAGCCACACTGAGGAAACAGCCTGGGGCAGCTTTCATAAACTCAAGAGGAGTTAGAAAATAACCAAAATACAGATGTCTCTCTCAACACATTTTAAATAAATGAACAAGGTCCCCTTTAAAAACATGAAATATCAGGTGCTTTTTCTGCATTCGTATACCTAAAAACAATCATTTATCTCATTCTAATTCTCCTAAAGACTGTTTTAACTTCTCTGCCTCTGGGACATGAATTCTCAAGGCTTGTGTTTTAAAATTTAGAATTTGCCCTGAAAAACATAACTTATCTCACAAATACCATGATTTTAAATGAGAATAGGTGTGAAAGATGGACAAAGAGAGTGTAGGGCGGGGGATGTCCCCTGGAGCTGCTAGAAGAAACTAGGTGAACCACCTGTGTGGCCTGCTCCCCCACATGGGCACTAAAGGCAACAACTGTTTTAGGTTGACTGATATACAGTGGAGCACTGACCAACAGGCTGCATCTCGCCTCCTGGGCAAAGGCCCGGGTCACTGTTCAAGCAATAGCATCACAGCCTGATGCAAGTGGATGGAGCCAGAGTTTGTTCTGCACTGTTTGGCTGCAATAGAAGCTAATGTTTAAAAGTTTTCTGGGGCTGCCTGGGTGGCTCAGTGGGTTAAGCCTCCGACTTGGTTTGGGTCATGATCTCAGTTTGTGAGCCTGAGCCTTGTGTCAGGCTCTGTGCTGACAGCTTGGAGCCTGCTTCAGGTTCTGTGTCTCCCTCTTTCTCTCTGCCCCTCCCCTGCTTGTGCTCTCTCTCTCAAGAATAAATAAACATTAAAAAAATTAAAAAATAAAAGTTTTCTGTCTTGCTAAGTTGCCCCTTTGGCTAGAAGAGCAGGTTTTTGTTGGAGCTGTTTGTGTCTGTACTCCCTAGGTGTTCCTGGGCTCTAAACCTAAGATAAAGGAGATTTAAGAGAGAGAGAGAGAGAGCGAGCGAGCGAGAGAACTCACCACCATGTTGTTCCTTGGGTCCCCAGATTCCTAGGCCGTCTGCCTTCTTTCACTACCTTTTAGAGTTTTCCCATATTTGTTTTATACATAATACCCAGAGATTTTAGTCCTACTTAGTGAGAGGAATAGAGAAAAGGGCATCTACTTCATCTTCCTAGAAGGTGAAGTTTCCTGTGTTGAATTACCAAAATAAAACAGAACAAAACATAAAGATAGCTTCCATCTGGAGATGCCCCGCATACTGCTCCTAGGCTTCTTTCACTCTGGGTGTCCATTCATTATGAAAGCACCTTCAACCCCTTGACACGGCTTACAAATTGGAGTTATTAAGGACTCACCTTCCACCAATTTCATGAGTTGTAAAAAATAATTCAATTTTTTCATGTATGTGTTTATTATGGAAATCTAAATGTCTATATACACTACAGTGAAATTCTCACTTATGGTAGGTATTCAATAAGTCTTTAGTAAATACGTACACAAATTAATACATTAATGAACCAAAACTAGTGTATATGAACCCACAAATAGATCACATGTTATTTGAAAAATATTTAAGCCACTAGTTTTTCCCAAGCCGTGAAAGAAAGTATGCTGCTCATGGAATTATCTCTCCCCACTACCACAAAAATGATATCAAGAATTAAGAACATGGGGACTTTTCTTCACAAAACATGCTTAAGGCTTTATGCCTTAATAGAATAACAATAGAAAACATTAGTGAGAAATCCCAAGGGGAAATCACAAATTGGGAAAAACTTGGATCACAGCGGGAAAGACAACCTGCATTAATGATAAATTCAGGTAGAGGCAGTCAATAGGGCAAAGCAGAACTAGTCATTCTAGAACCTTCACTATGTTTCTTCAGCACTGTGCTTTTTAAATGTCAAACACAAGGTTACAATGACAGTTGTCAGCAGAGAGGAATTACAGAGCTGCAAAACCACTCACTCAATCTCAATGATTTAGCCCTCATCCCTCAGGGAAAAGTCTAAGTCAACAACACACAGATAACATTTACCTGACATTTTCTCTTTCTTCACCTTGCTTGGTAATTCACCAGTAATTCACCTTCCCTTGGGCACACCTCTTGGGATCAACTTAATTCTCCCGAAATCCTGAGACAAAGAGAGAGAAAATGGACAACTTCCCTCCTGCCTCCAGTCTTCATTCAGACTCTGATCATTGAATGACCTCACTCTTACCTTGGAAAAAAAAAAAAAAAAAGGACTAAACATGTCAGAAAAGCAAAGGCAACCACAAGCAGGTGGTGAAGTCTCAGAGTCCATGAGAGCCAGCTGATAAAGTAACATGATTACCCTGCCTCACTACTGACATTCTGTCAGATGGGAACAAGTGGCTTGTGTCTTATCTGGATGGGAAATCACTTCATTACCACTTTTTTTTAGGCCTCTGAGCATGTGGAGACTCTCTTGGCACCCACCTTAATTATTCCCATAAGAATGGCAACCTGGTTGCTGACCAAAGCATTCCCGAGAAGCTCTGACAGGAACCACTTGACTCAGGATGAGAACATTATGGTAGGTGTTTCCCCCCAGCCCCAGCCCAGAATCTTTAGGTCAGGTCTATCTACTCAAAAAAACTGCAGCAGAGTCCTCTTCTTAAGGAGACTCTTGAGCTGTGTATCTTCATTTAATTTCCTATCCATCCCAGCGACAAAGCTCGTGATTGCTTTAAACGAATCTGTTTCTAGTCCTCTGTGCAACTGACCTTTTAGGAAAATACTCACCAAATCTAGTTCTTAAATTCATGATAAGGGTCAGTGCTCTGGCCAGACTCTCTGGCTCCTCTAACATAAGTCAAAATATAGTTAATAAAAATAATTATCTGAAAAAAAGAAGTATCTTCACTATTTTTTATGTATTTTTATAATACTCTTCTGATCTTCTTTTTAATTATTACTTAAGTTCCTAAAAATACTAGAAAAAAAACCTGAAAGTTACTCAACATCCCCCAATTTTAATTGTTATTTTTATTTTTTTTTTTTGAGAGAGAGAGAGAGAGAGAGAGAGAGAGAGAGACTGTAAGCAGGGGAGAGGAACAGAGGGAGGGGAGAGAGAGGGAGCGAGGGAGAGAGAGAGAGAGAAAGAGAGAGAGAGAGAGAGAAAGAGAGAGAATCCTAAGCAGGTTCCACACTCAGCGCAGTGCCCAATGTGGGGCTCAGTCCCACGACCTGAGGTCGAAATCAAGAGTCAGATGTTCAACCAACTGAACTGCCCAGATGCCTCATTATTTAATTATTTTTAATTCCAAAGAAAACAATGGAAGAATATAATTTTTTTTTTAAATTCTCTCTACTCATTTCTATTCTACTCCCTTCCTCTCCAAAAGCAACTGCTTTTATTAATTTCGTATGAAATCATCTACATGTGCATCAGCATATCCATAAATAACATGTAGCAATACCTGGCATGTTTTTAGTACAATAAATGCCATTATGCTGCATGTTTTATTAAAAATGTGATGTTTTCATTCAGCATTATGGCTTCAACATCAATCCATCAATCTATTTCTCTGCCTATGTATTATTTTTGATGTATCTATCATTCATTCATTTTAAAGCAATAAACAATATTCTACCATATGAACAAATAATATATTACACATTTAATTCCCTCTTGAGGGACATTTAAGATGTTTTCAAAATTTTGTCTTACAAACAATGCTTCAATAGACATTATAACACTCTTCTATAATTATGGTCCATATGTGCTGGTTTTTCTAGGACAGTGTTTATCAAACTGTGTTAAACCCATTAGAGTGTTATCAAGTCAATTTCCTGTATCAAGACAATCATTCTAAAAAATGACAAAATAGATTAAGACAAAATGACATAGAATAGAAAAGAATAGACTAGACTAGAAAAGAGAAAAGAATAGAATAGAGTAGAATAGAAAAGAAATACCAGGACTCATTACACAAAATGTTGTAGAATGTCCATACAGATGATCATCAACAATTCCTCCCAGGCCAGTATATTTACACCTCCTCCTCATCTGTAGATGGTATTCATTTCCCTTCCCCTTAAAATTGGTCAGGATTTATGGCTTGCCTTAGCCAATAAAATGGGATGAAATTTGTTTTTCAAGTTCTGAAGGCTGGCTTTGAAGAGGTCTGGTGTATTCTTTTGTTCTCAGACACCCGAGCTACCATGTAAAGAAATCCATTTATCCTTCTGGACAGCCTACACAAAGAAAGACAGGCCCAGCTAGTTCAGCCATTCTGACTGAGATGGTGCATGTGGAATGAAAGCCAACGTTGATTAGTTAGCCCCAGTCTAACCTCCAGGTGATGCTTTTCTATGAATGACCTGGGAGACCAAAAAATGACCTTCCCAGTAGGGTCCAAGCTAGAATACAGAATCATGAGCAAATAAAAACGTGTTGTGTGTGTGTGTGTGTGTGTGTGTGTGTGTGTGTGTGTGTGTGTGTTTTAATATGCTAAATTTAAGGTCAGTTGTATTAGTTCATATACATAGTAAGAATAAGAATATAGTAATACTCAGTATGGTCTAGGTAATGCTACAGGATCAAAACCTCCCAAATCTTAGTGGTTGGTAAAATCAACCACTTTATTTATTTATTCAACCAGCTTTATTTGTCAGTCTTTATGTCCATTTTGGGTTGGTTGAGGGTTCTGTTCTATATCTCCTTACTCTAGAACACAGGCTGAGTAAGCAAGGAACATCTCAAAAGTTTCTAGTTGCCATGGCAGGAAGAAAAAAAATATTTTAGAAAATCTTGCAGACATTTAAATGATTTAGCACAGAAGTGATACACATTACATTTGCTCACAATCCACTGGCTCAATAGGACTAAGAATTGTGAATAGACAGGCTTTATTTAAAGATCATGTAGCAAGAAGGCAGGGAGCTAGCAATCTTTAGTGAACTATATTACGTCTGTGTGTTTATGTCTACTTTGTCTGATGCAACATGGATTTTTTTTCAACTGTGTGTTGTAATTTCAAGAAAAAGTTTGAAAAAAGAAATAGATCTAAAGTGTATTTCTCAGAATGAAATTACTAGGTCATAGAGCAGGTACATTTTCAACTTTCCTAGGTTTTATTAAAATGCTTTCCAAAGTGGTTGTACCAACTCATACTCCAAACTTTTGCAAAGCAGTCATATCCAATAGTGCTTTCTGAGAATTCTCATTCCCTCATATTCATACCAAAGTTTGGTATTGTAAATCTAGTAATTATTTAAAATTTTAATTCAAGTAATTTGATTGCTTTAAAATATTCTGTTTTTCTTTTAATTTCTATATCCTTAATTATTAGTGAGTTCTTAATTAGTAATTGGTGAGGTTGTATTTCCCTTCATATGTTTTTGGCTATACCAGTTCATTTTCTGTGATTTGTCTGTTTATATCCTCTTCTTATTTTATGCTGGATTATTTGTCTTTTTCTTTCTTTTTTTTAATGTTTATTTATTTTTGAGAGAGAGAGAGAGAGAGAGAGAGAGAGAGTGCACAAGTAGGAGAGGGGCAGAGAGAGAGGGAGACACAGAATCCAAAACAGGGTCCAGGCTCTGAGCTATCAGCACGAGCCTGACATGGGGCTCCAACCAATGAACCGCGAGATCATGACCCAAGCCGAAGTTGGTCACTTAACTGACTGAACCACCCATGTGCCCCTATTTGTCATTTTCTTATTGGAATTTCTTATATATTCTGGATAGTATTCTTTTGTCAGTAACATCTTCTTTCCCCCCCTTTTCACAGCAGAGTTGACTGTGTCAGTCTTTTCCTTTATGTATTGTGCTTTTGTCTTATCTAAAAAAATACTTTCTGACTCTGAATTTATAAAGATGTTTTCTAGAACTTAATTCAATTTTTTCCACATGAAAATATTGTCCCTTAACCATTTATAGACTAATCTATTCTTTTTCCACCAACACATAATGCATTCTGTAACTTTACACCAAGCTTCCATATATAGTCATACTATGTTTCTGGTGCACCAAGAGTGACACATAGGTACAGCCTTCCACCAGAGAAGGCAGAGGAGAAAACTTTAAAACAATAATAAAACTGCCTCCTACTTGTTCTTTTATTTTTATCATGGGTAAGCAATTCTAAACAAGGTAAGTCACAAAATACTCCTAACTGCCAGCGTGGGCTGTTCCCCTGTTCTCCTCCCCCATCTTGCTATATATGCACTGCTTTATCCTGTCCTATTGATAAATTTGTGTGTCAAATCTAAAATTTGAAATTTGTGCATCAAGTTTATGCATATGAACAAATATGCCACATTGCTCAAATTCTAAGATGTATCATAAGCATTGATATCTGATAGGACAAATTTCCCTTCCTTTTTTTTTTTTTTTTAATAAGTCCTGTTCTTGACCTTTCCCTCATCCATATTGATTTTGGTTTCAGTTTGTCTAATTCCACAAAAACAAAACCTGTTGATGTTTTAATTGCATTGCATTGAACTTACAAATCAATGTCATGTCATCTTCTGACATATTTGATATTCTTATCCATGTATATTATTAATCTTTTCATTTTGTTGTGTCTTCGTTAATACTCTCAGTACTATTCTGCAACTTTCTCCCAAATAAGTCCATGTGTCCTTGTTACATGAATTCCTTCACACCATGGATGTTTGCTTGTTATTTTAAATGGATTTTTCCTGCTATAAATTGGTTACTTCTGGTATATAGGATTGTCATTGATTTTTGTACAATGAGCTTATACCAGGAACAATGTTGAACTATTTCTAAAGTTTGTCTCTGGAGTCCACTACATCTCTTCCTTTTGGATCTGTAATTTTATTTCTTTTGTTTAAGTGTAATATCTAATAGTGGTAGTAATAGCAGGCCACATTCTGGTTTTAAAGAAAATTCTTCTTAAATTTCATCATTGAATAAGATCCTTGCTATAATCTATAGTAAATATCCATTATGGAGGTAAGGATTTTTCCTTCTTATCCTGCTGGATTAAGAGCTTTTAATCATTAATAGTGTTGGATTGATATTTTTACATGTGGTAAGATGATAAGATGTTAAAGTAGAAAATTAAAATAACAGATTTTCTAATATTTAAAAATTCTTGCATTCCTTGTATAAACTCAATATATTAATAGTGTATTTTGGTATATTTTTACTGATTTTTTAAGGCCTTTCCACCTATGTTTGTTAAGTGAGATTAATCTGTATTTTTCCTATTTTCACTCTAATTGGTTTTGCTCTGCAGCTTTTATGAGCCTGATAAAATATGAGGAGTGCTCTCACTCTTTCTAGTGTCTGGAATTATTTGTATTACATTGAGATTAACTGAAGCTTAAAAATTTAGTAAAAAACTTCTTTATCCATGTGTAACTTGAGGTGGGTTTTCAAAATCTCCCAATGTATACTTTTATGTTATCTTTTTTTATTATTGATTTGTAACTTAATTGCTTTAAGTTCAGAAAATGAAAGTGTTAAATAGCAAATTTTTAATACTTGTTGAGCCTTGCTTTCTGCCATAGAACAGAGATGGCATGATTATAAAATTTTTCATTATACTTGAGAAAGATGTATAAAATATTCTTAGGTGAACTGTTCTGGGTATGTCTTTTTGATTAAGTTATTTTTGTTTGCATTTTCCTTACTCCTATTAATAATTTTATCTACTTGATCTATCAATTATTGAAGAGGTGTATTAAAACCTCCCATTTGGTGGTAAATTTGTCATTTTCTCTGTATACCTGTCAAGTTTTTGCTTTATATATTTTTAAGTTATGTTATTTCATGTATATACTTTTAAAATGATATAGCATCATAATTATAAATACTTAGGAATTAATTTTGCCTTAAAGGCTACTGTCTGGATATTACTTAAGCTATACTATCTTTCTTTTGAAGCTAATGAGCTGGAAAGTTGAGTTGTGTTCCATGGGGTGGTCAGGCGTCTCCTTTAGAGCGAGGAGAGGCAGAGAATCAGGATTGAGAGCTGGACCAAAGTGGCCAGGAAGACCACAAGCAAGGAGACTGAGCACTATCCACAAAGAATATTGTCAAAAACCCCCAGTCACCTCTTGGATAGGAACATTTCCTCCATTATAAAGAATGCAGAGTGACCATGAGTTCTCCCCCTGGGTTGGCATGCCTCAAGGGAACTCAGCCATATCCCCAACTTTCCACTGTCACTTAGGGAAGGAAGCTGCCAAGCCAGGCTGAACCAGCTCTGGCCTTTCCTCAGCTCCATCACACACTTAGGGTCTGTAGTGGGAGATCTGCTCTTGTGCTCCCCAAACCTTGAGGCCCGTGAAACTTACGGTTCTACTCCTGTCTAGGCTCATCAGTAAGGCAAGTTAACCCAATAAAACATAAAAATATGATTCTAGAAAGATAATAAAACTTTATAAACTTCAGTTGCTTCATTTATATAATGGGTATTTTCATTATGATGATCTCTAATAGCCTTTAAAACTCTTAACATTCTATGATTTTCCACCTTTCCTACCTAGACTTGTACTGTGCCAAAGTCCTCCATTTACTCTAACTTGTATTTGTGTAGCTTGAAATAATGTAAATGTCCAGATAGTCCAGGTAATTCCATCTCACCAAGTGGAAAGAGAGATCAGAAGTCCAGGTTATTCTTTTAAAATCACCAAAAAAATATATACGTATATATTTTTACAACTATGGCTTTCATCATAGTCATGCAAATAAAATACCCAAGTTGAAATCTGTCTTGGATTTTGATCTGTTCAACAAAATCTTTGGATCATTAATGGCTAAGTAGAAACAGAGAGGGAAACAAGGGCAGAGATGATGCCTTTATCTCAGCAGGAGAAGGCAATTTACAATAATTTGTACACCATTACCTGTATTCTTGCCAAGTACATTTCATTCAAAGGCTTCTGGCCAGCAGGCTTATCATCAAATATGACATAATTCGATAAATAAATATTAATGCTCTATGTCTAGCACAATGAGTTGTAAAAATTTAAAGCCAGAAGAGATATTAGAGTCATCAGTTCCAGACTTTTCATTTTAGAAACAGAAAATTAGAACCCACAGAAAGAGTGATTCCCATATTACTTGTTTTTAATACAGTATGCTTCTGATTTTCATGTATTGATCATTAATTTCTTACTTAGAACCTGCCAGGGAAGTTCTACCTTAGGCCTCTGTAGATGTATAACTCCCTTTTCGCTACACTAGCCAAATTAAATATTTTGGATTGTAAGAACTCATTTTTGTTTACTCTTCACAATTTTTACTACTGTATCCTTACATGCATTTTAAGAAAGATTCAGAAACTACATTGAGATACTATAAATACTTTGACTAAAAGATTTTGAAAATTATTTTCTATATCAACTTGAAAATGTTTCTTCTTTAAAAAGAGAGAGAGAGAGAGAGAGAGAGAGAGAGAGAGAAAGCAGGGGAGGGGCAGAGAGAGAATCTTAAGCAGGCTCCATGCTCAGCATGGAGACAGATGTGAGGTTTGATTTCACAACCATGAGATCATGACCTGAGCAGAAATCAAGAGTTGGAGGCTTAACCAACTGAGCTATTCAGATATCCTGAAAATGTTTCTTCTTAATTCAACTGTTTTCTTCTCCTTATGGCTGACAGATGTTGGGTTTTTGTTCCTTATCATTGGCATAAATGATTATGGCTTAAGACTTTTCATATTATAAATTTATGTTGACCCTACTCTAGTTGGATTGCCTTCAAAATACCGCTTCAAGGATTTGAGGGGTACATATTATTGGCTTTGAGTTCTATGACTTTCTGTACTCATTCATAATAGTTTAAAATATGAATGGAATTATAAAACTAGAATTTTTTAAATTCACAATAGGCTCACCCCATCAGAGAAAACAGTTACCAAAAATTGTAGCTTTTGGAAGTTTCTTCATAGCTCTATTACTTGCAATGCACAGTACTTCAGAAATAAAAAAAAAAAATTCTTAAAGATTGTCTGGGCCAATGGTTCACAAAGTGTGATCCAAAGACCAGATTCTCAATCAGAATCTCTGTGGGGAAGGTAAGGCGATCCATCAAACTATGGTCTAACATTCTCCCAGGTGATTCTGACACATACTTAAGTCTGAAAACCATTAATCTAGGCCATCTTCCACCCCCGCCCCCGTCTGCTTTTTTTTGTAAACAGGGTCGAGTGAAGTACAGAGAGTTACTACAATCCCTTGTGCCTTGAATATTCTGATTCCATGACTTTCCCAAGGTTACACAAATAGCACTAACAGACCCAGATGAGAACATGCATCTCCTTACTCATGTATAACTGAAGTGTAGAAAGATAGAATGTTAGAGGTAAAAATACTTAAGATCAATGTATTCAATGTGTTTTATGTTCCTTTGCATTTTTGCTTACTAGCTATTACACTTATGATTGTTTATTTAATGTTCATTTTTCCTACTAAATTTGAATATCTATAAAGTGACAGACCATAACTATTTTGATCATCATGGATTCTCCAGTGTCTACACAGTCATCTGTAACACAGTAGCTGCTTAATAAGCATCTATTGACCAAATAATGATTGACTATATAAACATAATTCCAGAGAATAATTCCAGGGACCCATAATTATACTGAGTTTCAGTCACATACTTGTCCTAAACTGGTGAACATTAACAAAAACATTTATGTTCTGCTAATCATTATACATAGATAAGTTGAGATATTTGGAAGTAGTCACTGGCGGGTAGGTAAGAATGATTTATATCATTTAGAAGTATGTTCTAAAGTATCCTGAAATAGAAAATCCATGGCATATTTAGCTTACTTCAGACTCACAGAGACCCTGGAACAACAGAAGAATGTTGTTTCTACAATAAAAGAACAATTCAGAAGAGAGAATAAACAACTTTTAATATGTAAGTGTGAACCTTTATTAACCTTGGAATTTATAAAAATGTATCTCCTCTTTAACAGGTAAATTAACTATAATTCATCTTGACATTAATATAAATGTACATATACATATATCCATCATATGTCAATTTCTCCTCCTTTGGGTTAACTGAAAGCTATATTCTAAAAGCAAATCTGAGATTTTATAAGTGTACTGAGGATAATCTTCTGTTTTTATGAAGACATAAAGATCAGGCTTCTATCAAAAAGCAAGACATCAGAGTTTTGACCAGAGCCCAAACCAAAAACATATCACATTATAGTTCTCTGTGAGAGCTCTGCAGCCAGAGATCCATATTCAAATTCCACCTCTGATATGCACCAGTTGTGTGACCTTGGGCACATGCCTCCTTTTTCTTTCTTTAAAATGCTGGATAATAATAGTATCTTACCATAAGGATAAGAGGATTCAATGCATTAATATATATTTAAAGTACTTAGACATAAATGTTAGCTATTATTGTAGAGAATAGAGTGCTAATTTAGGACTTAACCAGGTTCTCACATTAAAAGTAAATTGGCAACAAAGAAGTTCTTACAAGTAACCAGATTTATGTTGTAAGTATGGATAGCCCCCTGGTCTTTCCTCTGGTCATCCCACCTGAATTCACGAGATCCAGGTCAACCAAGTGGCATTTTAAGTGCAAGTACTTTGAAAATGGCAAAACACTACAGAAATGAAATGTAATGACAAAATAACAAATATTCAAATTCTTTGCATAGCCTTCAGTGCCTCTCTGACCTCTTCCTTTGCTACTCTCCGCATCCCTCACTGGACATCAGGCCCCCAGCGGGCCTCTGAACATGTTCTTCTTCCCTGTGCTTAGAAAGCTGCTTCCCAGCAAATGTCCTAATCACCAATGGCTTATCTTTCAGGCTCTGCTTAAACATCTTTTCCTCAAGGAAGCTTTCTTTCAGTTAGAGAAAATGTAGGAAAATAGGTCCCCTGTTATATCCTTTCATATTTACTGTACTTAAGCTATATTTATAATAAATTATAATGTGTAATGTCTATCTACTCTGACAGATCTCAAGTACCCCAAAAGTGAGATCTGTGTCCATCCTGTCCTGCACATAGTAGGAACTCAAAAAAATTGTTGGCTGAGTGGCTGAATAAGACATCTGTATAATCTGGTAATGCATAACATAAAAGAAAATGTTACGGAGAAAAACCAGAATCCCCATGTTTTTCAACACAATCCTTTTACTTTATGGACCTCAGCAAAAAAAAATATCCACTGTGTTTTGTGGGAAAAGAAAATGTTTTTGAAGTGAGTCCACAGTACATAGCTGAAAAGGAAGACTGGTGCTGGATTTTTCCATAAACATACTGACAAATTAAGCTGCTTCTGTATACATGTTTCTAACTGTGTAAACACACAATGAGGACATGTTTTCCTTTCTTGTATCTTAGTATGACTATAAATATTGCTCTTTGAAATCAGTAATCATTTGATTACTAATTAATTTTGGATTCTAAAAATAACCCACTGGTCCCCATTCTCCTCAAAACTCTAGTGGAAGTCTTTGCAACCATGCCAGACCCACCACACTTAGCAGATGCAACAGCAACTGCCAAAGGATAAAGCAAGGATCCAGGTACCGTCTCTTGGTTTCTTTATAGTTCAATGACAAAATTGTAAATTTGGATGTTGCCCAAATTTAGAAGAAATAGCAAGATTGTTTATTTGAAATACTGTCTTGGGCCCAAATAATGTCTTGTAAGAGAAACAAAACCATTTATCTAAGAAAGGGCAGAAAGTACATCTTATCCTCAGCAAATGTTATAGTAACTAGATTCAACTTGGGGAAAAATGAGAGTTGATGTACCAGGAGGGAAGTAAATCTAAAACAGAGCTAATCATTTGCCATAAAGATACTTGCAAACAAATCAGGGAATAAAACTAGGGGTTAGTAATGGGAAACAAATTGATGAGAATTAGCAGTAAGACAGTATGGAGTCTGCAGAAAGTCAGTTAGGAGTAACTGCTGAACTTCAGGGAAGTGAGGGACCCCAGAGTTGGGCTTTGCAGCCACCTCTCTTCTCCAAAATGGCCCTGGATCAATCAGCTTGTCTTTTTCTGGCTCTCCCCCTCTGTATCTCCATTTCAGAAAGCATCCTGCACCTTCTTGGTATCTACACTCCCCCCTCTCCCCACCAACAGACCGGAACAGTGTAGAACATTAAAAAGGTACAAGATAGATGCCAGAGTACATGGGTATCCAGCAAAGTTAAATGATGAGCCCAGGGTCTCACAGGTAGTAAATTTCAACACCATGATCCCAGACTGAAGTCCATACATCTTTCACCATCTCCTCTAGTTTCTTGCTGTCCTCTCTTGACAGGGCCTTTCTTTCAGTTATAAGATAAATAAGTTCTAGGGATCCAATGTACACCATGGTGACTATAGTTAAAAATATCATGTCTATTTGAGAGTTGATAAAAAAGTAGATCTTAAATGTTCTCACCATACACACACACACACACACACACACACACACACACACACACACACAAATGGTAATTGTTTGATAGGATGAATGCATAACTAACTATATTATAGTAATCAATTTAGCAAAATACATGTTTAATTTACAAAATGTTATATGCCAGGTATATATCAATAAACTGGAAAAAATTAATAAATTCAATAAAAGAAGTGGTTATTTAATGTTTGGGAGTATTGCTACCTCCTTCTCTCTGATTGGCTATTCCCTTTGTCACCACTCCTTATGTCACTGTTCTCACCTAAATAGACCATTAGATTCCATGGAAGTTTTTAACATAATTGAGAATTTTGAGAACATTTACAAAATGTAAACATAAACATGGATATTGTGTTTTTCCCTATAGCATCTTTAACAAGTGTTCATTCAACTTCTATTTAACAACTTCCAAGGCAAATATATGAATACATTAGCAGGCAGATACTACTTATGTTGAATATTATTCATTCATTCATTCATTCATTCATACATTCATTCATTTAGTCAACATTTTAAACACCTATATGTGCTGAATGAAAATGAGTAAGACATGTTTCCCTCTTCAAAATATTCAGTCAAGCTGAAAGAAGCTCATACGTAATTAAATTTGGCAACAAGGCCACTACAAAATTTTATTTTTAGTATCTGTTGTAGATGTACATGATATCAAGGATTCTCCCTTTTAATTAAAAAAGGAGGAAATAAGAATGAAGTAAAATAATTGTCCCAAATATATTTTCATTAGCTTTTCTTGATATCAACCTTACTCAGAGGATTAACATTAAAAAAAAAAAAAAGAAAAAAAAAGAATGTGCCAATCAGAAGGAGACTTGATGAAACTTTTAAGCAGTCTCTTGAGACCTAATGTTGACAGGGCCTTTTATAGGTGCCATTCAAGGGAACCAGTTTGATTTTTGGATTTTTCTGGAAGACATACATGTATCTTTACTGTGACAATACATATATCAGGCTATCTCAGCCTCCTACCATTAAATCTTCAAATCCTACAATTAATTCCACTTCTTGATTTCATGTTTGACCAGCAACCTTCTGATAATTCAGCTTCCAGAGTGGCTTGCTCATGGGGATTGAAAATAAAACTCGGCCTACTGCTATTATCTATTCTCTTGAGCATTATAGCTTGCATTGCAATTTAAGAGTCTGGCATCTGTCTCCTGAAACTTTGTCATCACAAGCCACGGTACCACCGGGGGGCCATCTCTGGAACACTGACATGAACACGTTTTGAATATGAAAGTTCTAAGCTTGTACCATAGGGTATTCCCTGAAGATATACATGGAACACTGTGGAGGTAAGGGTTCTACCGCTAGGAGTTACCTGAGAGACACCCATCAACAGAAGCTCTTGCTCCTCTGACAACAGCAGCAGATTTATAGGTGTCACAAGATCTAGATGTGCAGTTTTGCCAGTGATTTCTGGATACCCTTTTGTGTATTTTCCTCTTCAGTGTTGCAGGCTTTTTCAATATTGTAAATTTCAATGCAAAGCTCAGTATTGTAACTTGCCCTTTTCCTTCATAGACCTTCCAACAACTTTTAATAGCTAATTTTTTTAAATGCCTACAGTGCATTCTTTTTCTGATTAAATTTAAGTTGATACAAGGATATTCTTGTATTGGAAATCTTTAGAAAAAAACTTAAAGCATGGTCAGCTGAGCTCCCTAGAAGAAGTTTAATATCGCAATGTTGAGCAAATAAGATACTTTAATAAAACTAAGTTCGTGGTTATTTCTAATAATCCTATACTTAATGAAAAGTGGGTGAATGAACAATCTTTCTGATTACACTACAAATATATGTAAACAAAATACCACATCTTAACAAGTAGCATATATGACAGCTTACAGGATGTACAGGTTTATTATATAAATATGCTACTTTCTTTAGTTGAAGAATAATTGACATACAATATTGTATTGGTTTCAGATGTACAACATAGTGATTTGATATTTACATACACTACAAAATGGTCACCACAATCAGTCTAGTTACCGTCCATCACCATACAAAGTTGTTCCAATACTATTGACCATATTCCCTGTGCGGCACGTTATATCCCATGTCTTATTTATTTTATAATTAGAACATTGTAGCTCTTAATTCCCTTCATTTATTTAGTCCATTCTTACCACCACTCTCCCCTATGCTACTTTATTGAACACAGCAATGATTTAGTGATACATGAATATTCTCATGACACAATATCATGGAAAACTGACTTCCCATGTTGAACCAATACTCATCAGCCTCCTATCATCCTACATTAGTGGACACTGCACCGACATAGAAATCCTACTTCAATGCAAGCGCAGTGAGAGAGTTATACAAAGTAGGCAGGGATCTGAGCTAAGGATAAGAAAGGTTATAAAAGGGAGGGCCTAGGTAGGCAGTAATAATGGAGGATTAGCAATAATAGAGAGTTAGGAAAGGCATAGATGGAGAATGGACCTGCTCAGAAACTCCAGGATAAATAATTGTTCTGGAGAGACAAATATAGGGTAGAGTTCAATTAGTGAGTAGAAAAGGAGGGTCCAGTCATAATGGAGACCATAATTGGCCATTACAGAAGCCATATGCAGAGATTATCTATGTCTTTATTTACGGTTTCACAGACATTGTGGAGTGGTAGTAGGTATTATAAGAAGTGAAACAGCATTATATTTCTTTATATTTATTATCATCCTGATTACCAAAGTAAAACATGATCCTTGAAAAAATAAAGGAAACACTTATAAAGAATTTCAAGATAAATGTAGTAAACTAAACACCAGATCTTATCTATTTTTTCCTTCTAAACCCCACTAAAATTACATTAAAGAAACTTTGGTGGTATAACCCCACAATGGTAAAGAGAGCAGCCAATGATGGAATAGCAGAGCAGAATTTTCAGCAAAATTTTAAAAGAAAGAAAGTGGAACTAGTGTACAGTTAGCTTTTAATTTTCTTGGATTTGCTGTGTGCAAGCAGATGAGGAAGCCAGGAAGAAATGATTTTTTTTCCTAAATACTAAAATAAACCTCAGGAACAAGAGGAACCAGTTATTTCTCAATGCAAGGAAGTATGATGAGATCATAAATAGGAGAACAGGCTAAAATTTTGTAGAAGGGATTATTAGAAAGCAGATCCCCTCTGCCAGAGGGGATGAAGAATTAATGAAGAACAGAGTTTATTTCCTCCAAGATCTCTGGCTACTTCTTACATCCAGAAAAGAAAATAGAAGATTCTTACTGAGAAATAGTACCCACTGATACACTTAGAAGTGATTCAACAAAGAGTCAGTTCTCTACCCATTTATTCACTGTGAAGCCTATGAATCAAGAAGATGTGTGAAAGTATAGAGGTCTTACAAAAACCTTCTCTTCATTAGTAATTCCATCTTAATTATAAAACACATTTCCTAACTATCTCAGGAAAGCCTCTAATCTAAAAGATAGACTGAAGCAAAAGAAAAAAAAAATAAGAAAGAAACAGAAAATAACAAAAGCAGGATATAACTTCAAAAATTAATCTGTATATTTTCAGAAAGATCTATATGAAGTTAAAAGAATACACTGTTTTTATTTTTTTAAGTCTATTTATTTATTTTGAGAAAGACAGCAAGCAGGGTAGGGGCAGAGAGAGAGGGGAGAGCATCCCAAGCAGTCGCTACTCTGTCAGCACAGAGTCCGATGTGGGACTCAAACTCACGAGCAACGAGATCATGACCTGAGCTGAAATCAAGAGTCAGACATTTAACTGACTGAGCCACCCAGGTGCCCTCAAAATATTTTATTTTTTTAAAAAGTAACAAAGCATAAACAGAAAGCTCTTGCATTATGAACCATGACAGCAAACTAAAATAGTCAATAGAAGATCGGAAGATAAACTTGGAGAAATCTACCAGAAACCAGAAAAAATAAAAGGAGATGGAAGCTAGATGAGAAAATTAAAGGCTCAATTCAATAAGTCCACCATCCAACTCAAATAAGAATTCCAGAAAGAGAGAAAGTAGGAATAACAACATTTCCCTTAACTGGGACATTATCTTTTTGAGAATGAAAAGACTACTAAATATCCACTTAGAAAATGAAAAAAAAAAAATTCTCAAGAATGTAGAAGGAACACCATTGGGAAATTTCAGAATATAAAGGGCAAAAATAATATTCTAAAGATTCCTAGACCAAAAAAAAAAAGTATTATGTACAACAAATCAGTAATTACAATGCCACTGGATTTTTCAATGCCAAAAGAGGAAGCTGAACAACTTTTAAGTGTTGTCTTCAAATTTCTGAGGGAAAATTATTTCAACATTCTGAAATTCAATACCCAGCTAAACCAGAAATCTAGTATATGAGCAGAATGACTCTATTTTCAGCTATGAATAGTTTCAACAAATTTATCTCCTATGTGTCCTTTGACATGGAGCCACTAAGGATAACACAAAGCAGCAAATTAAGAAATGGAGAGAAAACAAACAAACAAACAAAACTGTTTAAAGTAGGAGGAAATACAGAAAATTTCCAGGATTACAATAAAGAGAAGTTCCAAGACGACAGCCAGGAATAATCCCTACCAGTTAATGACAACTAAATAAAAAGATGGAGGGCTCCAGAAGTGATGTCTCTAAGAGAAACCAAACCAAACCAAACCAAAACAACAACAAAACTGGTATGCTATTGCATCTGTGCATATGAAAAGGAGTTCTATATTTCTTTTTTTTTTAATATGAAATTTATTGGCAAATTGGTTTCCATACAACACCCAGTCCTCATCCCAACAGGTTCCCTCCTCAGTGCCCATCACCCACTTTCCCCTCCCACCCCACCTCCCCCCATCAACCCTCAGTTTATTCTCAGTTTTTAAGAGTCTCTTATGGTTTGCCTCCTTCCCTCTCTGTAACTTTTTTCCCCCTTCCCTCCCCCATGGTCTTCTGTTAAGTTTCACAGGATCCACATAAGAGTGAAAATATATGGTATCTGTCTTTCTCTGTATCACTTATTTCAGTTAGCATGACACTCTCCAGTTCCATCCACATTGCTACAAAAGGCCAGATTTCATTCTTTCTCATTCCCAAGTAGTATTCCATTGTATATATAAACCACAACTTCTTTATCCATTCATCAGTTGATGGACATTTAGGCTCTTTCCATAACCTGGCTATTGTTGAAAGTGCTGCTATATATAGGAGTTCTATATTTCTATAGGAGAATTTACAAAGATTAGACTCATGAAAAGTTAAGAAGACAATTATTAGCTTCAAAACAAATTTGTGAATAAGAAAGAAAATGCAATCATATAGTAAGCTATGAAATTTAAAAATAAACACTATTTTTAATTATAATAAATTCAACACAGAATACTGAGCCTTCAAAATTTATGATACAAATATATTGGTATGGTTGATGGAAGGGGAAGGGTTTGCGACTGTTAAGGAAAACATAAGGAAGAGATATCCTAATACGATATTATAAGAAGTCAATAGAAGACACCTAGAATCAACAATAAGCAAAGAAATAGCAAGTTAAGTAAGTTACATGGAGGTAAGCACAAGGAAAAATAGTCTTAAAATGTTGGAAGTCATTACTTTAGGCAAGTTGAATAAAGTGGGGGATAGCAAAGCTTTATTTTAATTCATTTAGTATTATTTGAAATTTCAAGTTATGCATGGGTATTGAATTGATAGAAATAAATATTTAATTAAGAGGAAAGAAAAAACAGTTGAGACAAGAGAAGGCAAAATTATTTGCCACTTCCCATTCACTGATAATCACTATAAAATATTTTTGTATGAATCCTTTTGGTCAGTTTTGTCCTATGTATAAATGTCAATATACATTTTGACAAAGTGATAACAGAATGCAATTTTTTTTCAATTACAGAATTGTGAACATATTCCATACCATACATATTTCCTTCACATACAGTAAGTACATATCATTCTACTTTAGGAATACATCACAATTTCTTTAATCATTCTCTATTTTTGGAAATTTAGGAGTCTTCCAATTATTCATTATTATAAATAGCATTGCTATGAATATTAGCTCTATATTTGCACATCCTAAACATTGTTCTTAGGATTAAATTTTTATAATTTTCCAAAAGTTCCTATAGTTTTCAGCTATTGATTCAAAGATATAAGCCAGTGTTTCTGAACATTTTATTCATTATTACTTACCAAAGGGTTTTTTAGATTTTTTTCCTAATCACCCCCTCATGTAATATATAAATATATATGTTTTTAAGTTTATTTATTAATCTTAATAGAAACAGAGACAGTGTGAGTCGGGGAGAGAGAGACAGAGAGGGAGACAGAGAATCCCAAGCTCTGCCAATGCAGAGCCCAATGTGGGGCTTGAACCCACAAAACCACTAAATCATAACCTTAGCTGAAACCAAGAGTCAGATGCTTAACCGATGAGCCATCTGATGCCCCTATTATTTATATATCATATATATAAATATATGTGTATACATAATACATATAATTATATACATATATATGCAATATATATATATTTATGTATATATTTACATAATTTAAATATATTATTTACGTAAATTAAGAGAATAAGATTCCCACCACCACCAATTCATCTCCCACTTAGAGGTGATACCACTCCTATTGAAAATGTATTATATAAACATTCATTGGCTTTCAGTACACATTACCAAATTCTCCTCCTCAAAGATATTATCAGTTTCATCAGCAACATGTAGAAATACATTTCTCCATTTTCCCAACAAATAATGTTTGTAAAACAAATATAAAAATTTTTTTAAAGTGAAAGATTTTCAATGCAAATTTTAAAATTACATAATCTGCTTACTCTTTAGCACCAAATACTAAGAATTAAAATATTTACTTGCTTCAGGCTTTGTCCTGCTATTATGGGACAATAGCTCTTTTCAAACTTTCAAGCAATTTACATTTAGAAAGTGTCATCATGGCTGTCCCCATAATTTAGACTGTTTTTAAGTCAGTCTGTTATTGATTCAACCAGAATGGTCAATTATATCCTGTAGATTTTCTTTAGATCTCAAATTATTGACCTGGTCAAGTCAATTTGTAATTAGACAACTTTTTAAAAGTGCTTTCTCTCCATAACTATAAAGGCAGCTTTCAGACTGATGTGAATTCTCCCAGACTTCATGATTTTCTGGGTCTAATACTGTTTTTATCTGAAGCAATTATGTTTTAATGAGGTATACCTTGTGTTTGTAAAAGAAGTTAAAAGAACTACTTAGAACACTTCAATCCTGGACTGGGTTTCTTAGTTCAGTATTAGGTAAGAATGACACAAAACTGTCATCTTTGAAGCCCAAATGATTAAATATCAGGAATTCCATATTATTCAATTGAATAGTTTAGTCTCCCTTTACAGGCACTAGAAAGGAAATGAATGTTTATGAAGTAGAACTGCCTAGGCCCTGAGACACAGATTTTAAATATTATATTGAGATTCATACTCTTTATAAGGAAGCAAGAGCCAAAACAGCCAAACCAACCTGACCACCGAGGATTAGATGTTATTTACTTTCAGATTGATATAAATACTGCATAGCCTCTGTCCTCCAAGTCAGTAAAGTAATCGCAACCCCATCAACTTGTGTCATGAAGAGAGCATCAGAGCAAAAGTTTGAGAACCTGAAGTTGAAATGCATTCCAGGTTTTTCTGTATTCTGACTGTGTGAGTGTGGGCCAAGCCCACTGCTTAGTCATTTTTTAGGTCTCAGTAACAGGTTAGGTATCAGCTCCCCAGAGAGACCTTCTGTGAATGTCTTTAAGGTTGAGGCTTCCATAGCACCCTCTGCTTTCCCTTTTGTAAAAGCATTTATGACACTAAAAATCATTTATGTCATGTCAGTGTTCCTCACTAAGTAAGAAGTATGAGGGTCAGGAGATGTTTGTCTTGTTTATTCTCTTACTCCTGGTCTCTAACATAATGTCTGACACACAATAAATGACCAGTGTGCATCTGTTCCTTGAGTAAGTGAATGAAATGAATCTAATGGTTCAAAACCTCAGTTTTATAGTCTGTAAAGGACATATAGTGATGTCTGCCCTACCACTCACAAAGTTGCTATTGTGTTGAGATAAGATGATTGGGTAAAATGGAGTTAAGACAGAGAATATATATTTCACCTCTCCCCAAATCCAAGAGGGTTAATGAAATTGTTTTGTAAACTGAATAGCTCTCTATAGGCAATATTTGCTACTATGTTTCATGTAAGGAAAGACTTTATTATATTCATGGTATGAGGACTTCCTTAAGCTGTCATTCCACTGGACTACACATGCATTGTGACTTGTGACTACACATGCATTTGCTTTTCCCCAATTTGTTAAATGTACCTTTTCCCCTAACCTCTACCCACTTTGATTTGTTTTCTCTCCCTGGGAACACATTTGAATCATAAAGACCCTTTATATCAGTTACATCTCAGGCAGCAAAACAGAAGCCATTCTAGATAGTCTAAGTAGAACAGTTTGATACAGAATTTGAGGTTTATTCAACCATTGGAAGGGCTGGGAACACAGGTCAGAAGAGTGGCTACCAAAGATCCTAGCTACCCACAGCACCAAAGTGGGCTTCCCAGAAGGCATTGCAAATGTCAAGGATCTCCAGGAAGCAACCACCAAGGGTCTCAATGGTATATAACACCTCGATATATAGGATCTTGTCGATGAAGCTGCTGAAAAACTCATGCAGCTGCTCATAAATCTGCTGATAATTTCTCCAGTGAATAATAGTTTCTAAAACAGCCTTAACTACAATACAGAAAGAAATAAAAACTTTTGCATGTGAATTGATTAGGGGTAAGGGTAAGAATAGCTGCTTCCACTTCTAACTCATTTCCTAGATCCTCATATTTTGGCGATGGGAGAAACGATTTCATACATAGGTCACTGAGTATAAACAGCAATATAGATAACATCATAGCTTGGCAAGGTATAATCATGCCACCTGAGCTATAACTGCATTTCAAAAGTTGCTGTGGGGGAAGAGGGCACATATAAGGCCAGTGAATCCCATAGGCATGAGCCCAATAATTGCCTACATCTGTTATATCAACATTTGTGGAATGCTATAACATAATGAATAAAATTTGGACAGTTTCCTATCCTTCCCCAGAAGCATATGGGCTTTGCTTCTATTTCTCCTCCAGTGGCCTTGGGGGTGAGAGGATGTATCATTCTTTCATACTACCACCCCCACAAGGGGCTTAAGGATGTTTTTTAGGAGTAAAGAGCCAGGGAAGCAGATGTTATTTTCTACCTGTCGCCCACATCTGCACATCCAGGATGGGGCCCCTTTCTGATATCCTGGGCAGCGATTTTTTATGTTTTACTCACTGCTGTATTGCTAGCACCTAGAATACTGCCTGACTAGTACATGGTAATACACGATTTTGATAACTGGATGAACACGTAGTAAATAAGGAAGAAGATCATAACTCAAATGATATAATTTAAATTCAGCAAAATACCTTATGTTTGAAAGTGTTTAGACAATCTTGGCAATTTTCTTTCTTCTAAAAAGATGTCCTCATGACCTTTCCTGACAATATGAATGTTCTTACCAACCTACCTAAAATATATTATTCTTTTACGAACAAATCTAAGTTGAAAACATTCACTGATGGCCCAGATCATCTACTGTTATTATTATTTTAGTAAGAAACATGCAATTTTACACTTATTCACTTGCAGAACCTGCATGGTTGGTCATATGCAGACTGGCATTTAAATCTCAGATCTTCCATATACTAGTTGTGTGACTATGGATAAATCACTTAACCTCTTTTACCCTGTTTTCCTTGATGTATAATTAAGGCAATTGTAATGTTTACTAGGGTTGCTATGATTTCACCTTAAAAATTATGTATGAGTATACATATATGTATGTTTAAAAACTCAGACATTATCAGTAGTGAACAATAAACAAAACTTTATTTGTCTTGGTTTTATTTTTCATGGTTTTATGTGATCATATCTCTGCAACAAAACTGTAAATACTTTAGGATCAAAGGACTGATTCTGAGATTGTAAAAATCCTCTCCGCAGGAAAACAGTGTGCTCTGGGTCCATAATTTCTTCACAAACGAATTGTATTTAATATGGAAATGTTCACATGGAGGGCAAAAGTATTTTCTTTTCTATTTTTTCCTTCATTTCTCTTCCACAGACTTCCTCTCTCCCACTTTTTCCCCACTCTTCCAATTTTTAGTATATCACCCATTATCTGGATTAGAATCTGGTTGAGAAACATTTGTTTCATTTTAGCAGAAATAGAACTAGCACTAGCCTCCAGGAAATCAAATTCCTTCCATTCCACACACATTTACCTGGTCCCTCTATGCACAAGACACAGTGCAGGACACAAGCATGAACCAGACATGCTCCCTGCATGTAGAAACCCTGGCCATTGGAAGTCATCAGTAGCTTGGGCCTGCAACATCCTGACCTTGCCTATACGGACAAGAAATCTGTATTCTAACTGTATACTCCTTTGAAACATTTCACTGTGCTTTATTCTTGCCCTTTCAAAATAATGACAATACCTTATATTGGTGATTCCAGTAACTGAAGGCATATGTTCTATCTCAGTTTATCTTCACTTCATCCATATTGGGTGGAACAAATACTTTTTTTTTAATGGAGAAATGAAGGCTCAGAAGGGTTACATTTCTCTAAATGAATCACACATGTTATTATTGCATAACCTGGAGCCATACTTGAAGTCTTCTGACTATTTACCTTATGTTCTTTTCCCCGAAACATGGTAATTAGAAATTATTTCCAACTCTGTATTATGGAAGGAAGGAAAAGGAGGGTGCATATAAGTAGCGTAACTAAGTGTTCAGAGGCACAGTAGAAATCATGACCTTCCTGGGGTAGGATCTGGTATACTAAAATGAGCACAAGAACTAGTGTCAAAAGACCACTTATTAGTGTTGTCATTTCAAATACGAAAATAAAGTGCCCTGACCACTACACAACTATTAGAACAGCCAAAGTCTAGAACATTAACAGTAACAAACGCTGTTGAGGATATAGAGCAATGGGGCCTCTCATACATTGTTGAAAGAAATGTAAAACAGTACAGTAGCTTTGAGTTTCTTGAAAAACTAAGCATACTCTTACCATATGATACAGCAATCACACTCATTGGTATTTACCCAAAGGAACTGAAAACTTATGCCCACACAAAAACCTGCACACAGTTATTTGTAGCAGCCTTATTCATAATTGTCAAAACTTGCAAGCAACTGAGGTGCCTTTCAGTAGGTGAATGGATGAACTGTAGTACATTCAGAAAACGGGATATTATTCAGCACTAAAAAAACAAAAAAAAAGAGTTATCAAACCACCAAAAATATGGAGGTATCTTAAATGCATATTATTAAGTGACAGAAGCCCATCTGAGATGGTTACAACCATATGATTCCCCCTGTACAACATTCTGGTAAAAGTAGAACTCTGGAAATAATAAAAAGATCATAGATACAGAGAAGAGATTGTTTTTGTTGTTTTCATACCTGTACCCATCTCAGGATTGGCCCTTGGCTGATGTGAGTTACCTAGCCCAGAAGTGCCTAAGAGGTTCCATTCTGCTTCTTCCAGGGTATCACTCAATTCCCCAAGGAGCCCTGATTCATTGTAATGGAGAATGGTATTTAGAAACCAAAGTCTGGGTAACAAGAGTGCTCGTTTCTTCTGGGGAGTGAGTGCTTCTAGGCTCTCTCAGTGGACAGAGCTAGGGACTATATGTATGAATAGTAACTCATTACATATATATATATATATATATATATATATAAATACTCATATATATATATATATATAAATACTCATATATATATAT